>NC_084551.2:14450000-14495000 GCF_033978685.3 Nerophis lumbriciformis
GACTTGTTTTCATTTGTTTTACCTGTGGAAAATCCAATATGGACAATTTTGTTTTTGCATGGAACACATTGTTGTGAAGAAAAAAAAAAAAAGTATCAATAATCAAACATATCATTAGTCACTAGAGATGTCGATAATATCGGCAGGCCGATATTATCGGCGATAAATGCTTTAAAATGTAATATCGGAAATAATCGGTATCGTTTTTTGTTTTTTCTATCGGTATCGTTTTTTATTTATTTATTTTATTAAATCAACATAAAAACACAATATACACTTACAATTAGTACACCAACCCAAAAAACCTCTCTCCCCCATTTACACTCATTCACACAAAAGGGTTGTTTCTTTCTGTTATTAATATTCTGGTTCCTACATTATATATCAATATATATATCAATACAGTCTGCAAGGGATACAGTCCGTAAGCACACATGATTGTGCGTGCTGCTGGTCCACTAATAGTACTAACCTTTAACAGTTAATTTTACTAATTTTCATTAATTACTAGTTTCTATGTAACTGTTTTTATATTGTTTTACTTTCTTTTTTATTCAAGAAAATGTTTAGAATTTATTTATCTTATTTTAATTTTTTTTAAAAAGGACCTTATCTTCACCATACCTGGTTGTCCAAATTAGGCATAATAATGTGTTAATTCCACGACTGTATATATTGGTATCAGTTGATATCGGTATCGTTAATCAAGGGTTTGGTCAATATCGGAATATCGGATATCGGCAAAAAGCCATTATCGGACTAATAGTCACTCATCTGAATAATTTACATTTTATTAAAGTATGCGTGCACACTGCAGCAAACACACAATTAAATAAAAATATATATTTAAAAAATTGCCACTTTCATATTGCTTGAATACGTAAATGTACTAATTAACTGATCAAGGAGGTTTTTTTTAACTGTGGTATTTTGCTTCATAAAAAGAGCAGCAGTAAAAATAAATAGTAAAACTTTTTGGATGGTGCTTGACGCAGAATGAAGATAGTTTAAAGAAATGGTCTTTCTTTTTGTATGCATGAAGAAGAATAAAATGGTATAGGGAAATGGTGTTTCTTCTTGCATGGGTCATGAAGCAGAGTTCAATAGTATAAGGAAACGGTGTTTCTAATGTGTCATGAAGCAGAATAAGAATATGTTTTCTGTTTGTATGGATGTGGAATGAAACCGTATAGGAACATGGTGTATCTGTTTTTGTGCATGTGCAAGCAGAATACTATGGTATAAGGACATGCTTTTTCTGTTCGTACAGGATGAAGCAGAATAAAATGGTATAAGGACATGGTGTTGCTGTTTGTATCCTGAAGCAGAATAAAATGGTATAAGGACATTGAGTTGCTGTTTGTATTGTGAAGCAGAATAAAATAGTATGAGGACATGGTGTTGCTGTTTGTATCCTAAAGCAGAATAAAACGGTATAAGGACATGGTGTTGCTGTCTGTATCGTGAAGCAGAATAAAACGGTATAAGGACATGGTGTTGCTGTCTGTATCGTGAAGCAGATTAAAATGGTATAAGGACATGGTGTTGCGGTTTGTATCATGAAGCAAAATAAAATGGTATAAGGACATGGTGTCGCTGTTTGTATCGTGAAGCAGAATAAAATGGTATAAGGACATGGTGTTGCAGTTTGTATCGTGAAGCAGAATAAAAATAAAATGGTACACGGACAAAGTGTTGCTGTTTGTATAGTGAAGCAGAATAAAATGGTATAAGGACATGGTGTCACTGTTTGTATCGTGAAGCAGAAAAAAATGGTACAAGGACATGGTGTTGCAGTTTCTATCATGAAGCAGAACAAAATGGCATAAGGATATGGTGTTGCAGTTTTGTATCGTAAAGCAGAACAAAATGGCATAAGGATATGGTGTTGCAGTTTCTATCGTGAAGCAGAACAAAATGGTATAAGGACATGGTGTTGCAGTTTTATCGTCCAGCAGAATAAAATGGTATAAGGACATAGTGTTGCAGTTTGTATCGTGAAGCAGAATAAAAATAAAATGGTACACGGACAAAGTGTTGCTGTTTGTATAGTGAAGCAGAATAAAATGGTATAAGGACATGGTGTCACTGTTTGTATCGTGAAGCAGAAAAAAAATGGTACAAGGACATGGTGTTGCAGTTTCTATCATGAAGCAGAACAAAATGGCATAAGGATATGGTGTTGCAGTTTTGTATCGTGAAGCAGAACAAAAAAGCATAAGGATATGGTGTTGCAGTTTCTATCGTGAAGCAGAACAAAATGGTATAAGGACATGGTGTTGCAGTTGTATCGTCCAGCAGAATAAAATGGTATAAGGACATGGTGTTGCTGTTTGTATTGTGAAGCAGAATAAAACGGTATAAGGACATGGTGTTGCGGTTTGTAACGTGAAGCAGAATAAAATGGTATAAGGACATGGTGTTGCTGTTTATATCGTGAATGGTATAAGTACATGGTGTTGCTGTTTGTATCGTGAAGCAGAATAAAATGGTATAAGGACATGGTGTTGCTGTTTGTATCATGAAGAAGAATAAAATGGTATAAGGACATGGTGTTGTAGTTTGTATCATGAAGCAGAATAAAATGGTATAAGGACATGGTGTTGCTGTTTGTAACGTGAAGCAGAATAAAATGGTATAAGGACATGGTGTTGTTTGTATCATGAAGCAGAATAAAATGGTATAAGGACATGGTGTTTGTATTGTGAAGCAAAATAAAATGGTATAAGGACATGGTGTTGCAGTTGTATCGTCAAGCAGAATAAAATGGTATGAGGACATGGTGTTGCGGTTTGTAACGTGAAGCAGAATAAAATGGTATAAGGATATGGTGTTGCAGTTGTATCGTCAAGCAGAATAAAATGGTATAAAGACATGGTGTTGCGGTTTGTAACGTGAAGCAGAATAAAATGGTATAAGGATATGGTGTTGCAGTTGTATCGTCAAGCAGAATAAAATGGTACAAGGACATGGTGTTGCGGTTTGTAACGTGAAGCAGAATAAAACGGTATAAGGATATGGTGTTGCTGTTTGTATCGTGAATGCTATAAGGACATGGCGGTGCTGTTTGTATCGTGAAGCAGAATAAAATGGTATAAGGACAGGGTGTCGCTGCATGCATGTGTGTGTATGAAAGGCTTCTTTCCACGTTTCTGGCCTCTTCTCCCGCTGCTGGTTGTTCCCTTTCAGTACCTGCCTCATCTCAAGCCGGCACACGCCGAGAGTCAATAGAAGTTAACAAGTCCTCTAAACTTTCCTGCTCCTTTTGTCTCAGTGAGGAAACAAAGGAGGGGGAGAAAAGTGCGCGTTGACGTCTATAATAGACCAAAGGATGCCAGCAGAGTAGATTTAAAGTAACCATTGATTTCTAAAAAAAAAAAAGCATGGCTTGAATGGGGAAGCGTGGAAAAGGATGGCGATTTATGGAGAAATTATACAGTGGATTTGTCAGTTAAAATATCGGAACTGTCTGCAGGACAAAGCCACATGCTGAGGATTAATGGTCGCACTGGACCTTTGATTCTGCGCCCTCTTTTCTCGGCCCTTGACAAATTGGATTTTGGGGATGGGAAGGTCGCCGGGCGCTTTTGTTCTCATGACCGGTTCGGAGCCATTCATTATGCGGCGGGGGTGAGGGAAAGTCTCCATGTGAGCAGGCCGGTGTGTTCTCCACTGTCCTCACAGCTGCAACTCTCTCACACTCACACGCACACGCACACGCACACGCACGACTCTCCATCTGAGCCACCTTGCAGTGCACTTGCATCCCTATAGGGAAGAGGAGGCGGGGGTGTGTGCGTGGGGGGGGGGTCACCTTGCCTGCACCCATCACTAGAAAAGCGGGGTGCAGAACGCCACCGCGTCACTTTGAGGGCGGATATCGGCCATTAGTCCTCCTCCTCGTGCAGCCCGCGTCAACTTTCCCCGCCGCACTCTCTCTCTCTCTCCCCTCTCTTGGCTTCCATCAGCCTTCATGGTTCTGATCTCACCCCACGCCATGCAAGCCACCCGGGCGTCCACCGCCGTCAGTCTGGTTGCAGACTGCGGAATCCCAGCCGGGCTCCGGATAGGACCGATGCCGGGCGTCTTTAAATTGGGGAAGTACGTGTCGGACCGCAAAGATTTTGGGCCCAAGAAGAAGGTAACTTTTTAAATTGTATGGATAACTTTTTTTTCCTTATTATTCTTACATTATGCATTTCCCCCCGACATTCTTAACAACTATAACACAAAATTATGCATGAGGAATTTGTTTATTATTTTGAAAAAAAAAGTAGCACTGTCAAGCTCAATCGGATCCCGCCTGCCTTATTAATGGGTTTGTGCTGTCAGGCTAGAAATAATTGAGCCCAATAAGTGACCAACTTGTCAGTCTGGGCTTCTACTTAACCGTCCTAATGGGCAAGCAGCTCCCATGCCCTCAAACGCCTCACATTTCCCCCGCCTGGCGGGCCTGTTATCCCGATGTTTCATTTTAATGGAATGTGGCCTCCGAAAGATGTCACTGCAGACTCGGGGTGAGAAAACAAAATATCCAGCTGCAGGGTTTCAATATTTAAATCATTTAAAAAAATAATTATGTATATTATCATTATCATAGATAAACGATAATAAACAATTTCCCACCATAAATGCATTTAGAGGCTCACCCTGTTATTGTGGCGGCTGTCAGCGGCGGTGATTGATGCATCTAAATGCGTGGCCCCCGGGCTGCGGGCGATCATCAGGTGCAATCTCCGTGTCAAATGTCACGCTTGGATCTTTAATGTCCTTGAACAGTTTAGAAACGCTTTGACACTCCTCAAATTCGTTTCCCATATCAAGTCAATTAGGCCCGTGTGTCATTCACTTTAGTAAATTATCAGCAGAGCGGATAAAGACGCATTAAGCGCGCAGTTGTGCTTATGCGCCTTCAGGTGCCAGCATGCACGCCTAGAAGTGAGGATGTGGTTTATAGAAACGAATAAAATCATTGAGATTATTTTTTTCCCCTGTGTCATTAAAATATGAATTTGTGTCATTTAGATTCGTTTGGTGCGGGAGGAGTTTGTGGACGAGTCGGGTTGTCCGGTGCCGGACTGGATCGGACTCATCCGAGCCGCCAGAAACAGTCAAGAACAAAACTTGGAGGCTGTGTCGGAACTACCTGGCGGACAGGTAAATATTCCCCCGTCACGTGACCCGCTGTGTTTGTGAATATTATAAGCACCCACTTGTGCGTGGACACTTTCAAAAAACGTATATTCTTTGTTTTTTTTGTGAAGATTTTTTACCGAGTGATGAGAGAAATCCCAGCCGGAGAGGAGCTCAGTGTTTGGTATTCTAATGCATTGGCTCAGTGGTACGACATCCCCACCACGGCCACCCCCACGCATGACGAGAAAGGTGAGACATGAGCAGACCGAAAAAAAAATGACAAATTAAAAATAAATACCATTAAATGACCAAGTTAAACAATTTGTAAAGTGATTGATGGATCACTGCATGGTTAAAGGATGCCAATATCGGCCTCTTTCCTGGGATGGAAATCAATGACATACTATTTTCCCTCGGCAGACAAAAAAAATCGATATAACGAAGTTAAGTTATTTCGTAAAAATGTTTTTTTTTTTTTTTTACCTTTATAGATTCGATACAATGGCCCACATGAGGCAACAGTCCACACATTTAAACACACACACGCACAACATGCTGCCAATTAAAAATACTGCAATCACATAAAAGGACACAAAAAATAAAATTAAAATAAAAACGAAAAATGCTGCAAACACGCACATGCAATAATAATAATAAAAAAATTGTACAACAATGATTCGTTCTTATTAAAAATAAACCCTATTTGGGGATAATGACGCTGGTGCTTGGGGATTATCCTAAATGCTTGTAATCTCACAGCAAGAGTTAATCCGTTTAGAAACGAAAAGCAAATCCTTAACACACACAAATATACCTATAATTAGATACACATTATTTAATTGACCATGGATAATTGTTTTTTTGTTTCTTAAACATCAAAACTATATCAAAGTAAAATATATTAATTACAGAACTTGAAATTTGGATTAAAAATAAACAAAACGCCATCCTAATCACCCCGAGAGGAGTCCCTAAAAGAAGAGGCTGTTGATTTATATGGAGGTTAACGAATGTCACCAGGCCATTAATATTCATGCATTCAAAAGCAAATAAATTACAAAAAACGAGTGCTTCACGGTAAATTAGGTGGGTGCGTTAAGGTATTGTGGCCTAATGAATGCTGACTTTTATGTGGAGTGTATATTGCCCTGATTCCCCGGCCCAGCGCACCGTGTGTACGCTCCTGGACATACGCCGCGGCCCATTATTAGGCGTCAACAGATGGGTCGGCCTCATTGTTTCTGCAGACTTGCGATTTCAAGCCACAGCTGCTGTGACTTCCACGGCGAGAGGAGGAAAGTAGAGTCTTCAATGCATCGCTCTCGGGGCGCCAGATTGGGCTGGGCGTTTTGCGCTTTTGATGAGAATCATTAACAATGGCCCGGGTGAGGATTACAAAATCATTACATCTATATCAACCTCTGAACGCCCGCCTGGGAGTCATTAAAACATGACTCACCCTGGCTGTCACCCTTTGAAACTATTGGGAGCGTAAGGCCGTTTCAAAAAGCTGGTTAAATGGCTTCTTTCTGCACAGGTCGCCGTACCTGTTACATTTAAAAATGCATGTAAATAATGAATACACTTACACACTCTGCACATTTGCATCGAAGTAAAATTATAGTCGATCAACTGTGAAACAAGTTTTTTTTTTAATTCAAGAGTTCAATTAGGAGACCAATTAAAGGACGTTTTTGCAGCTCATCAGTAAAATTTTAAATTTTTAGTGAGACACTGAATTCGTTTTTCTATTAACTATAAAATTCAAATTGCATAATTATAATTAACATGTGTCCCCAATCTATAAGAAGTAAGAGTTTCACTTTTTGAATTAAAATACAACTTTTAACTATATTTAATTTTTTAGATTTATTTAGTGGTTCGCAGCTTAATATTTGTTGTTTATTTGTATACTGGGCAATTCGTTTTCATTGAGGGCCACATTGCAGTTCAACAGTGAATATAATTTATTTTTAATGTATATTTGCCTCATATTATTTCACTATTATTATGCATTTGATTCATATTTTTTCACGCATAAAAAAACTCGATGAATAACTTGCTTTGAAATCATAAATCAGAGTAACAAGCCGATTTTTAAGTATTTCTTTTCATTTAAACATGTAACATTACATTTCAAAGACATGCACTTACATGCTATTTTTCTGTCAAACATGAAATAACAAATACATTTAGTATCAAAGATGATGTGCTTAATTAAGATGTGGCCCCAGGGCCTTGAGTTTAACACCTGTAAAATAAACAATGGACAAAATGACCCATACAATGTATCAACATATATTTTGAATGAAATATATGAATGGGATTTATTACAGTCAGTTCATATTTTTCCAATGGCAACATGTACACATTTTCCAAAAATACAGTCAAAAAACAAGAACATTTTTAAGACATTTTGAAATTGGCCTCTAGGAGGCCAGAAGTCTACATTTATACTGTATACACTGTAAAAACATTTCATTGTAAATTCACAGTAAATTGCTGGCTAATAGATGCCTTGCTTTCATGCATGAGTAACATAATGTGAATTTAAATGCTGTAAAATATAAGGGCATTGTCATTTTTTTCAGTAATGTGTTGCAAGGTTACAGTAAATTTTGATTATAGTATTTTGCTGTGAAATAATTATTTTTAATGCTGTGAAATCCATGGTCAATTATTAGAGTGTACCAAATAATTATAACGTACACATTTTTAAAAATCGTATTTTGATAAGAGGATATGATAGCATATTAAGCCATTATATTATATTAATAATTTATACATTTTTGATTATTGCCAGCATTCCATTTATTCATCATGATCTTGTTTTCTTGCAATTTCTGTCTTCTATTGTCCTTAATTATGCATGGTTTCAAACTCACGTTTACGTCATCCTGGCACTATCAGACATTTAAGAGATTTATACCAATCACTTTGGGCTGTATTGATTTGCAAAATAGTCACGAACTCAGTCAGACCCAACGATCTTTGTGCATCCGTCACTGACCTGGGTCTTTCTGACTTGTGCAGGTGAGGAGCGTTACATCTGCTGGTACTGCTGGAGAATCTTCAAGTACCCCAACACCCTCAAAGCTCACGTCCACTTCCACTGCGCCCTCAGCAACGGCCGAGGCTTCGTGAATAGCGAGCAGGCCCGCGGCACGGAAACCTTCAGCCGGTCCCCGAAGTCTGGGGACATCCCCAACACGTCCTCCTCGCCGAGGACCTCGCACAACATCTCAGACTCCAACAGGCGGCATTTGTCCTCACCTTTCCTGGGCAAAGCCGGGCTGGCCAAGAGAAGCAGCGCCGAGGAGCAGGACCGAGCCCTGGACATGAGCGTCACCTCGTCCCGGAACCACGCACACATGCTCGGCCTCGGCTCGGCGTCGTCGGTGCTGACCTCCATGGGCTTCCACCCGGGTGTGCGCTCCGCCTTCAAGCCCACGGGCGTGGCGAAAGGCCCAATGGGTGACGACGCCGGCTCCAAGATGGCCGGGCTGGGATTCGGTAAACTCATCGGGAACATGAAGCCGAACGGAAGCGGGAACCCCTCAGCCAAGTGCGGCCCCGCCATTATGGACGCTCCCATCATGCCTTGCGCCAACGCCATGCGGGGCTTTCCTCTCTTGCCTCACGTGGAGGAAACCTCCGCTTTCAAGCACGTTGAGAGTCGCGTGCAGGCCGGTCTGTCCCCTTCCCGCTACTCCCACGTGCCCCCAGGACTCCATTTTGAACGCTTCTCCCTGCCTCACCTCGACGGTGTCAAGACTTATGGCGGCGACTGCAACATCCCTCTTATGCCCTTCACGGTCTACAACGGGGAGCTGCTGTACAGTTCCCCGTATTACCCTCTTAAATTCCATTTTAGCAACCTCCTCAAGTACCCAGACTCCATGTCCTACTTCGGAGCGCCCCCCATCAGCCAAGACCTGGGCGCCATCACCAACATCGACCGGGAGATAGCCATGCACACGCAGCAGCTCTCCGAAATAGCCGCGGAAAAGAACCGCGCCAGACTGGACCCTTTGCCGGCGAGCAGCAACGGCAACGCCGGCTCCGGCAAACCCAAAAAGGGCCACTTGTGTCTGTATTGCGGTAAGCTGTACTCCCGGAAATACGGCCTGAAAATCCACATGAGGACTCACACGGGCTACAAGCCGCTCAAGTGTAAAGTGTGCTTCCGACCCTTCGGGGACCCCAGCAACCTGAACAAGCACATCCGACTCCATGCGGAGGGCAACACCCCGTACAGGTGCGACTTCTGCGGCAAGGTTCTGGTGCGGAGGCGGGACCTGGAGAGGCACGTCAAGTCCAGACATCCGGGTCAGACCGTCCGGAAGTTGGACGACAAAGCGAGTTTGTTTG
Organism: Nerophis lumbriciformis; assembly: GCF_033978685.3. Taxonomy (NCBI): domain Eukaryota; kingdom Metazoa; phylum Chordata; class Actinopteri; order Syngnathiformes; family Syngnathidae; genus Nerophis; species Nerophis lumbriciformis. The sequence continues at coordinate 14,459,508 of NC_084551.2, forward strand.
AAGGCGCGGAACCGAAGAGCGATAACGACAGCGACGTGGACGTCTGCTTCACGGACGACCAAAGTGAGCCCGAGTCCAGCAAGAATAACGACTAAGACAATTTGACAATTTTTTTTAATGTACAATTCCACCATATATTGATACTTCTCTCGCCCCTGTCCTAATATTGCCATGTTTATTTAAAAAACTATATGCTAAAGCAGGGGAGTCCAGGGTTAGTTTTTTATTGGCCCATCTCACATTGTAGAAATTACATAAAAAATAAACAACGCAAAATGGCACATAAAGAGTACAAACTGTAGTTTTGTACTACAAAAACAAAATACGTTTTTTAAACCATTTTGGCACACGCAAAAAAAAACAAAAAAAAACATGCAGGTTGATTATTTGCATATTTTAGATTGTCTTTATCCTTCCTTTTACACAATTTTAGTTTGGACACCCCGTTCCTATGAATCAAACATTCAAGAGACGATGGCGACTGTATGAAACCATAAGCAAGTTGAAAACTTGTTAACATTGCAAAATGTCAAAGTTGTTTCAATAAGAAAGTGACAGTATATTAGTACTTATTTACATGTATTTTTATTTTGCAGCAATAAAAAAAAGGCCTCTGTTTTTAATGTACCACTATGGTTTACTCAGATTAAAAAAAAACTGGTACATAAAATGATTTTTGTTTAATTATTATTTTTCTTAATTGATTAATGAAATTTACATAATTCACTACAGTCACACTTCCCTGACAATTACTGTTTGCACTTTAAGGAAAACATTTGCAAAAAAAACAAAAACTGTCTGCCTGATGAATATTTTATGAATAAAATGTATTTCCTTTACTTCATTTAAAACACAGATCCTTGCCTCACTCTTGAACACACTGTACTTAATTTTGCACTTTCTTGCCGAGGCACGCTGTTCTTAAAGAACCAACCAGCAGCGCCCAGTTTATTTATGGAATTATTTCTACAGAGAGAAAATGTATAGACTTGATCTATGTAAAAATGTGTAAAGTATGATATTTCACATTACGGTGTTGTACGTGCTTGTTTATACGTCACATTGTCAAACGGGACAAGATTTCTACCCCTATCCGATATGTGGTTGTTGTCTTTTTTAATAAATTAAATTGAAAAAAAAAAAAATGCAATGTGTTTTTCCTTAACATTTCACTTTGAGAATTTTTAAGATTTTTTTTCCAATCACAACTAAGCTCCAGAACAATTATTAGGACCTAATTCCGTTATATGTTTATCCATGCAATTCACAATGGAGTACTACTATACAATTCGTTTAATTTGTTAAAATTAATAACTGAAATACATTTTTTTTTTTTAACCTGTCTGTATATTTTTTAATTATGATTTTCAGTGATTTCTTATAAGATTTGGGGATATTTTTTCAAAGTATAATTATATATCATAGTATAACCTCACTCATTTGCCTCTATACTGATTAAATACTTATTACATTCAGTGGCCACTTTTTGTGCCCAAAAATGTTAATTCTTTAAAAAATATACATTATTATTCAAGTGCTGCATTTATTTGTTTTATGTTTCAGTTTTCTTTGGAGAATAAAACGGTATTATGATTGTCAGTCTGTGTTCTTTTCTAAGAATTAATCTGCAGATACAATACTTTCTCCTGCATTGCTGATAAACTAAAGCATCAATATGGCAGAATAATGTTGTGTGTTTAGTTTTTAAATCCAAATATAGGCTTTTTAATTACCTAATTACTGTAGCAATTTTGACCAAAACATCTAACCCAAATAAAAACAATCTGTCGGCATTGTATTTACTATTTGTGACATAAAATAACCAGAATTTGTTTTATTTTATGCATATAATTTCACAATCACTAATGAATAATCAGATAACTCAGATCTAACTCTATTAATTGCTGTATGGCAAAAAAGATATGCAAATGTGTCAATTCAGATAATGAAAAATAATTATTGCTTATGTACAGTATTTCTTAGGCTGTTGACAACTGTTGGATGTATAATTACAAAACCTTCACTTTACTTATAAGGGTAATGCCATATCCACATATAACATTAGGGCCAATATGGTTTAGCCTGCCTTATCTCCATCAGGCATGCATGATGTGACATGAAGTGATGTCATCCAAGTCTGACAGGATGCAGAGTTATAAGGAGGCGGTTATGATGCAGACACACTGGCATTGTTGCGTGCCTGAGGTTGAGTTTGATTTAAAAACGACAACAAAGAAGAACACACCACAATGCTTGCATAGCAGGTAGCTTAACCAACGAGTGCAGTTCATTCAAGGCCTTTCCTTTCAGACATCAAATTAAAAATATCCTATCCTGTTTTCACTCACTGCAGCCGAATCTGAAATAATAAATAGTATTTACACATGTGAATATCATGCTAAGAAGCAGCAGGAATGGGGGAACAAAATGCTCTAACATGTAGCAAGCTTGAGTATCTTGATCCCGGCATTCTGTTGGGACTGGAATGATAAAAGTGGATGCTTTTCACCACTGAAGAGGAGTTCAAATATGTAGAGTTTTTTTTCATCAAGAGATAACAAAATGGGTTATGAGATTGCTGTAAGTGTGAAATCAAATTCTGGGAGAGGGCTCTGCTACTTGAACTTGTGTTTACCAACTGGAGCCAATCTTTGGATTTCATTGCTGGTGACCTCAGTACTGCTGAAAGGGGAATTCTGGGATGCTCAAGCAGTGCAAGCAATAACCCAGTGAAAAAAAGACTAAAAAAAGGTATGTTACAATAGCCAAAATATTATATACCCATGCACAATATACACAATCCTGTAAGAACATCAATATTAATGCTACTTTCTCTGTCCCCATATTAATTATTTTAATTCAAAAATATGTATCGTACCTCTAATATTTGCACAGATTTAGAACTGCAAACTGATGTGTTTCCTTTAGCCATGAGTGTCATTTAAAAAAAATACCACATCGCATTTATGGCTGCTCTCCGAGGGCCGTTTGAAACAGTGAATATACGCATATAATATAATAATAATTATTATTAGTTATATATAAGCATAAATTAACCTCGTTATACAATTTGTATAAATTGTATAACAATTAAGAAATTGTGTTTGTTATTTTTTTTTTACTAACATATTGATGGATAATTTGCTTTGAAAGCTTAAGTCAAGGGGACAAGGGGATATTTGAATATTTATTTTTGTAAATGAAACAACGGTTGGAATATCTTGTCGCATGATTTAATTTTAAAAGATCTGCAATTGGATACGGTACGTTTCTTGTCAAAAATTAAAAGAACAACTATTTTATTATGTACAGTACATTAAAAACATGTGTCTAACCGGATATGTCCCTCAGGCATTGAGTTTGAAACCTGTGCCTTAAATTATTATTTGTATAGCATGAGTGCAGTTAAATATTAGATACAGCTCTCGGTTCTGTACTACAAGAAAAACAAAGTATGTGCAGTTAGGGTAGGCCTCACTTGTTTTGATGCAAAAAACAAACACACAACAAATAATTGATTAAAACATTAATATTTGTTCATTAAACTGTTATAAATATATTTTCTGTATGATCACAATCTCAATTTGATCATATAGAGCAGTGGTTCTCAAACTTCTTTCACCAAGTACCACCATAATGACCGACATTAAAATACAGTAGCATACTTGGCATAAGTATTCATTAAAAACAAGACAGAGGTTTTATTTAACAATTATATATAATATTGTGGCCAGCACATTACACACATTTGGAACAATAACACTGTGTTTGCATATAGGAAAATAAAACACTTTACTTTAATCCAATGGTCCCCAACCACCGGGCTGCAGCCCGGTACTGGTCCGTGGATCGATTGGTACCGGGCCGCACAAGAAAAAAAAAAAAAAAAAAAGTTTTAATTTTAATTTATTTTTATTTTTTATTTTTATTAAATCAACATAAAAACACAAGATACACTTACAATTAGTGCACCAACCCAAAAAACCTCCCTCCCCCATTTATACTCATTCACACTCATTGGGTTGTTTCTTTCTGTTATTAATATTTCTGGTTCCTACATTATATATCAATATAAATCAATACAGTCTGCAGGGATACAGTCCGTAAGCACACATGATTGTATTTTTTTATGACAAAAAAATAAAATAATGTAATAAAATAAAATAAAAAAATGTTAAATAAATACTTCTCCGACAGTGTTCGGACCGACCTATTGTAAAGTAATCTCTTGACAGGTGAGTGTATTGTTACAATACAGAAGATTCAAAACAATATTCAAAACATACCGTTTTGGGTATTTTCATTGAAATCTCTCCGGTGTGGGCCACTATGTCAATCTGGACCAGATTCCAATGTTTTCAAACCAACAACTCATCTTTGGCCTCTCAAACTGACACACTTCCCATCACTGTTTTCAAATAATTAACATCTTCCATTGGGAACAACAGGAGGCGGGGGCAAGAAAAACTGGTTGGGAAAGTTTGACTGTGTAAATTCTGATCCAAAGCCAGACTTTACTGGCAAGTCAAGGCTTACACGTCTCTGGAATATTATTGTATTTCTTCTACATTCAATGTCCTTGATCACGAGGACTCTATTCAGCTATTTTCCCTAGCAGGTCATAGGCAACAGGTCAAAAAGATACGACATAGCAGACACTTGTTTGACTTCCAGGAATGCGGTTCACTGTACAGCACAAATTTTCATAGAGCGAGGCACAAAGGTGCAGGGATGCCAACCGCAATCATCAAGTGAAGCTTCACAGCTTATAATGCGCTCAACAGGGACAAGAGGAACAACAATGGGTCATGGTAGTGGGGACAATTTATTCCGTTCCGTTTTTATTTTTTTATGTGGTCAGCCTTGTGCAGCTGCAAATCAGTGACTTTTTTTTCCAACGAAAACTGGGAAATTCTGTCTGGAAGATTTTTCAACTAACCAATAATTATTACTCTACCTCTCCGACACCTACTGTTGACTCCTTTATATGAGGTAAGGCAGTTAGTTCTGATCATTGGCGTGAGGATTAAGGATTACTGGGGGTACATCACCAAAAGAGTTTAAGTGGAAAATTACTGAAAATGCTGTAATATCTTCCCGAGAATCAACACACTCTGCAGTTGACATTTGGTTATGGTCCCAAAAAAAAGTTGCGTTATGCAAAACCGAAATTAGGTTAGTAGTCAATTATTCAACAATTAGACCCTGCGATTCAATTCATGGGAGGGAGGTGAGTTGACTACCAGAGGCACCCCCCGTGGTTCCAAAGGCCGCCTTTGTCTAGTTTGCTTGGGCTACAGGGCTCCCTTATTGCTCACATCTGACCACAGTAATGATCCTTCCTCAGGCTCACCTGCAGGAACCATGTTCTGATTTTTTTCCCTGTCTAGATAGTCAAGTTTGATTGTCTTTTTGGCGCTCCGCCAGAGTCGAAGCCAACCCTGGTGTAGGCAATCTGAGGACCTCAGTCAACAATCAAATCTTTACCTTGTGTTTGAGTCTGTTAGCCTTTTTCTTTGATGTGGAAACAAATCATAGGTAATATCTGTTTATTCATATTGATCCCCATTTTCTGTATTTTTCTTTTAAATATATAAAAAATGACAATCAATCAATCAATCAATCAATGTTTATTTATATAGCCCTAAATCACAAGTGTCTCAAAGGGCTGCACAAGCCACAACGACATCCTCGGTATAGCCCACATACAAACTAATAATTGATCTACTTATCTAACGAATCAGATTTGACGATGAAAATCCTTAGTTCAAGACAGCCGTACATGAGTCAGTATATGTTTTGGTCATTGCTATTTTTGTTTCATGAAAGGGAATGTAAAAAACAAACAAAAAACATTGGTTTATTTGAATTTTTCATTATTTGAATTGGACATCATTTGTTGGCATAGGAAATGCCAAAGTGAACCCTGTTAAGATCCAACCAAAACATTTGGTCCTAAGTAGGTAGGTAGTAGGGGTGTGGGAAAAAATTGATTCGAATTCAAATCGCCATTCTCAAGTTGTATCGATTCTCATTTTACAAAAATGTTTTTTTTTTTTTTTTTTAATTAATCAATCCAACAAAACAATACACAGCAATACCATAACAATGCAATCCAATTCCAAAACCAAACTCGACCCAGCAACACTCAGAACAGCAATAAACAGAGCAATTGAGGGGAGACACAAACACGACAAGCTTGACAACACACTGTGTCCAATATTTTCACAAAGATAAAATAATATTTTTGGTTCATTTAATAATTAAAACAAATGTACATTATTGCAATCAGTTGATAAAACATTGTCCTTTAGAATTAAAAAAGCTTTTTACAAAAATCTACTACTCTGTTTGCATGTCAGCAGACTGGGGTAGATCCTAGCTGTTGAAATCCTATGTATTGAATGAATGGAGAATTGTTTTGAATCGGAAAAAAACGATTTATAATGGAATCGTGACCCCAAGAATCGATATTGAATCGAATCGTGGGACACCCAAGGATTTGCAGCCCTAGTAGGTAGGTAGGTAGGTAGGTTGTATTGCACAAATACAACACAACTTTGTTTTCGGCACAAACCCGTTCAAGATTAGACAAACAAACAGTGTACAGGGTTACAGAACAAGAATGCTGATGGGTCGCCACAAGGCACCTTGTAAAAGATGGGAAAAAAGTAAACGCTGGGGGAGGATGAGTAAAAAAATACAATCTAGACTGGGCTCCTAAGGGGCCCCAATCTGGAGTGGGAATACAAACTCCATAGCAAAGCACATATACATATTGCAACATACAACTCAAGACTTGCAACAGAGGGGAGGGAGTGGGGGCTACGGTGGTAGGCTGTAGCTTTTCAGGCGCTGCTCAGCCGTCCATCACCCCTAAGGGATTCACGTCAAGGACGTTGGATGGGCGGTGGGGTATGTGTGTGTGGCGTACATTTTTTGTGGATCCATGTGTGTGTGTAAGCTGCGTGTCTCTGTTCCGCGGCCTTGGTGTTCTTGCCAGTCAGTCCAAAGTCAACAACAACAGGTGTGTGTCCATGAGAGACAAGAAGGGAGTTTGTTGTGTCTTCGCCGCAATGTCCTTCGAGAGAGTCTCGAAGCCAGGGAAGCAATCCAAGTTAGAATGTTTTGTATGCGAGTGAAAATAAAATTAGCTTTTCACTTTAAATTGTCTATGACTGGTCCTCAAATTCATAGTTGCTAACATTAACATGTATCTAGAAATGGACATACCTTTCTAGATATAAGAAGAAAGTGAGTGTGGAGGAGATTGCTGAGAAGAAAAGGTCGATGATATTAACTGAATTAAGCAAATAAATAATCAAAAACCGAGTGTGTCGCCAAATTGGTGAAGCAATTCTAGCTTTGCTATTCTGCACCATACTAAAGATGATATCTAAATGGCGGACATTTACCCATGAAAATATGGAGAAGCTGCTGATGGTGTGTTTGTCAGAGAAGCAGCTGGAAGGAGATAGCGTACAAGTGTACACCCCAAAGTAAATGCTGCACGTACAATATTATTATTTTACTTAAAAAAACTACTGTCGTTGTGAGTATTAATTTGATTGTATTGTTTTTATACAATATTTATTATCAAAACGTTTGGTTTTCTCTTTAAAAGATCGGTAGGTCGTGAGTTCAAACCCCGGCCGAGTCATACCAAAGACTATAAAAATGGGACCCATTACCTCCTTGTTTGGCACTCAGCATCAAGGGTTGGAATTGGGGGTTAAATCACCAAAATGATTCCCGAGCGCGGCCACCGCTGCTGCTCACTGCTCCCCTCCCCTCCCAGGGGGTGGAACAAGGGGATGGGTCAAATGCAGAGGGTAATTTCACCACACCTAGGGTGTGTGTGACTATCAGTGGTACTTTAACTTTAACTTTAACTTTAAAAAAGGCTCGTACCGTGTCAAAATAGTGTTGTTTTGCATGGGCCAAGCACCAATTACATCCATTTCAATTCATTTCAGTGGAGGACATTGATTTTTGTCACAGAAGCTTGTTTAGAGGGCTCTAATAATGTTTAAAAAAAAGGTCATAAAGGTCATTGGAAGGTCAAATCATGTATTATGCGCTATGAAAATATTTGAATTTTTTCATAATAATCCTACTTCACGAGGGACGACTAAGTAAAAAAAATACATTGGGAGAAAATTGATTTTGAAATGGATTTCGGATATTCTCTGGCAGTTATATGCTTGATTGAACAAAAAAGTCTGTGGTTGAGAGACAGTGGATGCTGATCTCTCTCTCAGTCCAGTGACTGCTCAGCTGCAGGTAAATCTGGACATGAACACAAGTAGTCATCATGCACAACTGGTCAGACGTTGCCTGAGAGAGATGGAACAAACGATGTGCACACAGCATGCAATTGCAGACTGACAACGTAAACCGGGACTGATGTTGCCGTTGCTGGCAGCCTGCGCTCCTGGAGCAGGTAAACCAGGTAGAATAAACACACACAACTGGTTTCCCAGAGCTGCACAAAAATACTCATACACGGAAAATTCCGAAAGCACCTTGAGGGGAAAGTGATGCATGCTGACATCTCTGCACACGACTAACTTGGGGGTAAGGAGAGGGACATCCGAGGACTGGAAGATGGACAGCTGTGCATGTAAATCAGTGTATCAGCTACCATTTACTGCCTTGGTCCAGACCGCTGCTTTACAGGCCTAACACGTGCTTTCTGAGGTCAGGTATAACTGTGGTCTGTACAAGAACTAGGGATGAACAGCTGACAAGTTTGGTTGAGATTGATAAACCAGAAGAAGCGGTTGATGGACGGAGTACAACGTCAGCGGGATTAGTCCCTAGTTAGGCCTCCGTGTGTCAGTTGCGATAGCAGCAGGTAGAAGGTTGGGACTGTGACACACCAGCTGTGGCCCACTGGTACCCACTCCTCCTCCATCCCTCCGCCACCTCTGCTACACATACACATGCTAAACAGGCCTCTGTCTCAGCAGCCTCCCACATTCAGCTGCAAATTAGCCTGCTTTGGGCCCCAGCTCGATTTGTTTGATGTCATGAATAATGAGGGATGAATTTTCATTTGCCCAGGTTTGTGAAAACTATAATACCTATTGTTTGTGTCCTTTGCATAGAGCAGTCAGGTCTGAGGGCTCAGGAGTCTATTTATGTTCAACTCGCAAACATTTACAATTCAAATCCAAACATTAGCAGGCAGATTGGTGAAATTGGCAATTTGTGGGACACTGCGGTTACGTCGCAAAACAAACAATTGCCATTTCAGCCATACTGTCCGTGTTAAGATGTCTCACATGAAAGATGACCTCATCATCTTTAAAAATCCAGTAGCGAGGGTGAGAGATAAGGATTCACAGTTAATGGGACCACTTTATTTTTTAATTATAAATAAAAAATATTGAATGAAATAATTAATTCCTTTTTTGCGTTATTTATGTCACGATGGTGCGAGGTTGCGGTTGTCGGTGTGATGCCCGAATGCAGAGAAGGCAGGCGGTGTGCAAGCAGAAGGTCCAAAGTACCAAACGGTATCAAAAACAAAGAGCGCCGGCCTGGGACGGGCAGACAACCACAGGAGAAAATGCAAAAAAAATAGCAATAAGCAGGACAACAAATGCAAAACACGAACTACACCAGGGCAAATATAACCCTCTAATCAGTAATTGTCCACAGGGGAGTCTCCTGATTACCAAACAGAGACAGGTGTGTTAATTAGCGCTCAAAACAGACTGCAGACGAAGCGTACAGGAAGTGGAATAAACAGGGAGGAAGGAGCGATGACAGAAATAAACACAAAACACAGGGAAATAATTTACTAATTTTGGCAGGTCATGACAATTAATATACATTAGAACAGCAAAATATTATAAATATCGTTATGTATGTCAGCTCTACACCAATATCAACTACAATCTAAACACAAACGTGGTTGAATAAGGAACTCTCTGACTTTGGGCCCTTTGCTCTCTTTCACTCTCTTCTTTGAGCCATCGCTCTCATTACTCCCCTGTTTCCAACACATCACACACACAGGCCACATCACTCGCAAAACGACCTACATCACCACAGGTGCACCGCTCTCATGTGCACGCTATTGGAGCAGTCCTGCGGAAACAATGTTCACGTATTTTGAGTTCTGGGAAGTCAATGTGGTCTGGATTAAATACATTTGTATTAAGTAAACTTATTAAACAAATAATTGAAGCATTGCAATGCAAATTAACAATTTTCTAATCAAAATTAATTGATTAATCGTTGCAACTCTATAAAAATATGAAATTCTCGACGGTTATTATTACTGTGTCAAATTTTAGTATCGTAAAACTGTGATTAATAACCGCACTTTGATAAAATCACCGTAACTTTTACAAGTATCATCCCTGAAGGATGAGGAATAGCTAAACATGCCTCACTACACACCGTAGGAGGATACAATAGCTAACCACAAACAGCAAGCTCGCACCCTGAATGTAAATAAATGCCATGGGTGGAACTACACCTGACATCCACTCAGGCCCGGCCCTAACCAATCTGGCGCCCTAGGCAAGATTTTAGGTGGCGCCCCCCCACATCGACAGTGAAGTGTATATACTCACAAGAAACCGAATAGCTTTGTCTTTGACCTTTTTTTTTTTTACTTAAATAAAGCAAATTAACAATCAGAATAGTTAACAAGATAAAAAAAAATATGAATAAATAAATGAATGCAAAAAATAAAAAATGAATATATGAAATACAATATTTTTTACATACATATTGCTTAATTTACATTAATGATGTGCACTTTAACAACTAGGCTTACAACTATACCTAATATATAAAGGGGTGGAAAAGTGACTATTACCTGCAGGGCAAACATTAGCTAACCAGAAGGCAATAACAATGTAAACAAAAAACACCTGCTTAAAAGATCTAATACAAGGAATGTAAGGTGGGAGTACTGTAATTACCTAACGTTACATTATTATTTTCCATAACAATTTAGCCCCCTCCACAATATTAACCCGACGTTAAAACAGAACTAGCTATTTATTGATTAGCAATTGCCGAATCATGTAACATTAGCTTAATGCTAAAAAGCCAGGTTACTATCACATTCTGTAACAGACAAATAATTTCATGTAGGCTAACGTTACCTATGCTACCTCTTGTCTTTTTCTCGTTTCTCCTCCTCTTCTTTTCTCTTTTTTCTTCCCTGGGCACCTGACAGTTTTGGCCGTTTTGACATCTTGTGTTGATTTTTTGATGTGGTGACGTCCAAAAAGAGTCATGATACGGGAAGGAAGGGGGCGGGGGGCCGTAATGTTGTAACAAATAATATTTCTATTATATAGGCTTTACTTTGCATTTTAATTAACGTGGGATTATTTTTTGTATTTAGAAATAATAGTACCAACTTTTTTTTTTTTTCTCCAACATTTGTGGCACTGGCGTGGCGCCCCCTGATGGACGGCGCCCTTAGCATTTGCCTATACGGCCTATGCCACGGGCCGGCCCTGCATCCACTGTAATGATACCAAGTACAATAGTGTATCTAGTCGATACTACTATGATTAAATCGATATTTTTTAGCATCACAAAATCTTATTTCCTTTAAAAAAAATCATATTATGTTTATAAACTCAGGAAATATGTTCCTGGACACATGAGGACTTTGAATATGACCAATGTATGATCCTGTAACTACTTGGTATCGGATTGATACCTAAATCTGTGGTATCATCCAAAACTAATGTAAAGCATCCAAACAACAGAAGAATAAGTGATTATTAAATTTTAACAGAAGTGTAGATAGAACATGTTAAAAGAGAAAATAAGCAGATATCAACAGTAAATGAACAAGTAGATTAATAATCCATTTTTACAACTTGTCCCTCATAATTTTGACAAAATAATAGAATGATAAATGACACAATATGTGACTTCATATGTCAGCAGAAAAATTAGGAGCCTTTGTTTGCTTACTTACTAATAAAAGACAAGTTGTCTTGTATGTTCACTATTTTATTTAAGGACAAAATTGTTCTTCAATTGCAATAAGAAACATATGTTTAATGTACCGTAAGAGTTTTTGTTAAAATAAAGCCAATAATGCCATGTTTTGTGGTCCCCCTTATTTAGAAAAGTACCGAAAATTATCGAATTACATTTTGGTACCGGTACTGGTACTAAAATATTGGTATCGGGACAACACTAATAGATACAGAACAATACTTAATGTTTCTTCTGCCCAAGAAAGTATATTGTGTGTGTGTGTGGTTTTTAATTATTTGTTAAATAAAACAAAAAACAACGTACTTGTTGAGCATGTGATAATAAAAATAACCTTGATTATTTTGGTCTTGTTACATACCTCGAATGTGAGCTTATGGAAAATGTGTACAATACAAAAGCTCAGACAGCAAGTTCTATATGCATGGCTGGAAAAAGTTACAGGTTGAGTATCTCTCATCGACTAATTGGCTGAAACGTTGGATTCAATTGAGGCCTACAGGCGTATTGAACCCCATAATAGAGAACCAATCAGCTGGTCAATGTTACACCTTGCACTGTTAAAGCAAACCTTGTCCAATACGTTTAGATTCATTCTCTGACAGATTATTGTTGTTTGCTGCAGACTTGATCAGCTCGCAAGATAAATGAACTCTACTTCTGGACAATGTATTTATCGCTGAGCTGTGTTGGTTAGTAATGATGTGTTAACTGTGAACCATTGATTTCCCCATTACCTTCAGCCTAGTAAACAACCAGGCGACTGCCTGCTAATGCACTTGTCATTATCATTCAACTTGCAGGGCGAGGTCTCTTCCGAGCAACCTTTCTCAGCCATCCCCAAGGACAGACACTTGTGCACGCCTGCGCTTAGTTTAAATAGAAGCGCTATGCATGTGCTATTTCTCTTCATAAATCAAATAAACAATAATGAGTCCAAGTTATGGTTCATTTAGAGGTTAATAAGCCACTTAACACAACATGACAACACTCCTCTAGTGCGCGGTTAACAAGGATAAACGTTTATGGAATTATAAGGGTTTTGCTATGAGTTATGATCGGATTTTCTCGCTGAACAGATGAATAGTTCTTGAAATCCTAAATAAAAATGTATTAAGAAACCCTGAGAATTGTGTAGAAATTGAAACAATTTGTTTTTTGCCAATAAATTAGAAATAGTCATAACAGGTTTTATCAAAGATAAGCCACAATGGACACACGTTATTTCCCTTTACTACACATTCATTAACCATCAGCCATTGTGCTATTTGCTTGTTGTTACTCTCTCAAAATGAACTTGTTCAATTTTGTGATTTTGTCATCTGTAAATCTACCCAAAATAGGTATTGGTCCATCTCAGGCAACTTTATTTTTGTGCCGAAGATAACCCCTTTGTCATTTCCTACCAAATCCTACCAAGTCAGTCCTACACTGTTTCAGTATCCATTTCTCTGATGATGCAATTGTTGATGCTGATTGTTGATGACTGAAGTGTTGATACCAACCAAACCTACCCCCTCCATATCCCACACCCCGGATTGTAAATAATGTAAATAATGTAAATAATTCAATGTATATACTCTGATGATTATATTGTGTCATGACTGTATTATGATGTTAGTATATATTTGATAGTATATATCTGTATCATGTATCAATTTAAGTAGACCCCGACTTAAACAAGTTGAAAAACCTATTTGGGTGTTCCCATTTAGTGGTCAATTGTACGGAATATGTACTTCACTGTGCAATCTACTAATAAAAGTTTCAATCAAATTTGCATAACAGGAGTGAGTTTTTAGCATAGAACCAGCAAACTGAGAACCATAGCAAAGTGACATTTATGCTTATAGCATGTTGGTGCTCAACACTTTACAGTGATCCATCAAATACATTGACAAGCAATTCACATGAAAAATAATTTAGGTAACAGGACTGTGCTGAGACTTTTATACACACGGAAATAAATGACTTACTAACTTTTGGCCTTCCCATGGCCTGCAAAGCATCTGAATGATACAACTTTCTGTGGACCAGGCAGGGTCACCCAAAGTAACATTTTATTTTGAAAACTGCCCCCAATCGCTTTCCCTATTACATTTTTTACCACAATTTTTAAAATGTATTTATGTGAAACAATTTTTGTAATTTTTTTGATCAAACTTTAATTTGACGCATGTTATGTATTAAACCGAATTTATGGAAAATAAATTGTTCTTAAAATAATACTAATAATACAATCTAGAACTTGCTACTTCAACTCCGAGTAGGATTCTAACCCAGTACCCTCTGCCTTGCAAAGCGAGCACTAATTCTGTGTGCCACAAGATTACTGCAATTTTCGCCTTATCAGTGACAGAGCAGGAAGCGGCTAGCAATAATTTTGCAGTAATATTGCATATGAAGTGCCCTGTCATTTATTAATTGATATTTTACATCACTTCTTCACACCAAACGGGGCCCACCACTGATCGCTGGGCCCTATGCACAGTGCGAGGTCTGTGTTTAAGGCGGGGCCGCCTTGGGACCATCAATCAATCAAAGTTTATTTATACTGCCCTGAATCACAAATGCCTCAAAGGGCTGCACAAACCACAATGACATCCTAGGCTCTGATCCCACATCAGGGCAAGAATAAAACTCAACCCAATGGGAACAATGAGAAACCATGGAAGGGGCTGCAGATGTGGGGACACCCAACCCAACACCCCTGCCCCACCTCTCTCATGATGCCTGTGGAAGTAATTTTGCAAACATTTTTGGAGAGAGGAAATGTTTTAAAGGGAACCTATGATGAATTTTGTGTTTTCTAACTTATAAACCATACAAAGTTGGATATTCATGTAAACAATAACAAAACGTCAAATCGTCAGATTAATGCATTTTGGCTTGAGCTTTTGTGTTGTTTTGGATGCCTCTATTCGCAGGGTTTTGCAACTGGCTACGTTGTAACGTCACCATGAGATGGAAGCACTTTAGACAATTTAGACATTGAGTCAAGCTCTCAGCCAGGAGGGAAGAGCTCTTCCTCCTCTGTTTCAGTTTATCAGGAAACAAAATAAGGTAGGATTAAGAGAGTTTTTTGTATCTAATCTTGGCATGCTCATAATAACACCGACGTGCAACATGCAATGCCATAAATGCTGCAAAAACAGCATTTTTGGGGCAGGCGTGTATCAGTCGGACACTGTGCAGGTGTACATAACGATGTAACCGGGTGAATCTATCATATTTACGATGTTTATTTTCGACCGTTTATGGATGAAAAATAGCGATGATGACATAAAGATATATATTTAAACCTTTTCAAAAGATAAATTATATTTTTGGGGAGGGTGGGGCATCGTTTAAATTGCAATCTCAGAACGCCTCCAGGATCAAACATCTTACTCTTGCCCTATATTTATTCTATTGTGTTGTTTATTTATATGCCTTGGTTTTATTGCATTTTATATTGTTGTAAAGCGACCTTGAGTTTCCTGAAAGGCGCTACAAAATCAAATGTATTGTTATTACTATTATTATCTTGCAGACAGACTCATAAAACTGCTTATAAATGTGACTTTGGACAAAAATTCACACACAATTTACACCTAAACATACCTAGTACATATTATCCAGACCAGTGTTGGGCCACGAGCGCCCCCTTGAGATCCGTCAAAAAATATGTTTCTCAGCGGTGGTCCGTATGGGTCGCAGCGGTACTCAGTTGTAATACACTTTTCCACCACTTTTGGCAGTAATGAGAATATAAAACAAATAGAAGAAGTCAGGATTTAAAGTAATCGAAAAGTTTAAGTGCAAAATGATTACTAAAAGTGGAGAAGCTGTACTTTCATTTGCATTTAAATTTTATTGACAGTTTAATTAAGCATTTGTATTACCGGTATTAATATTATTATTATCTCTTAATTTAGTTTGCATGTATTTATTTTAGCACTGTATGTGATGCATTTTTCATCAGTTTTTATGGTTATGGTTTGAGTTTATCTCAAACATACATACAATTACAACATGATACATAACAATTTCCAGTTTCTCTTTTTAACATGTTTGAAAAGGAGTAGGAAGAAGCAGATCTTATTTAATCCTACCCCTTTTCCATTACATAGCAATTGCTTCTTTGTACTTTGTAAACACTGAGTTTGAACAGTTTCTTAAATTGGATCATATTAGTACACTGATTTATTTACTTGATCCATTCCATAATCTAATTCCACAAAGTGATATGCTAAAGGTCTTCAATGTTGTACGTGCATATAATTTTATTAGTTAGTACTTATTTTCTTAATATGCCTGACCTAAGCCTTGATAATAATCTGACATGGTTGCAAACTGTAAGTAGGTTAGGTATAATTATTGAATACGATTACCGTACAACAAAGAGGAAGAGGACTAATTCAGTGTTAATATTTGAGTGGACCCGGGGCCCTTCTGGAGTGCAAAAGTTGGGCCCCGAAGTCAAAAAGGTTAAGAACCCCTGATCTAGACCACAATGAAGGGTTTTAAATGTAGAACAAACTCATCAAAGATGCCCTTTAAAAATGTAAATGTTACCTAAATTGTTTCGAAAAGCCTTTCTGAAAAATGTAAATGATTAAATATGATAGTAACTTCTAATTTTAAAAAGTGGGGTCAAGCAAGTGTCCAAAGTAGATTAAATGGATTTTATTGTAGAACTCAATTTGCAAATGTATTTAACAGGTAATTATAATTGTGCATTTATACATTTTTATTATTTTATTTACCAATTTAGTGGAACGGCGCACATATATTTCAGTATTGTGCTGTCTCGTTGGGGGTTAGTTCAGGTTTGACATACAAGCAGCATCTATTAGAAAAAAAAAAAACTTATTTCAAAACGGTACTTTGTAGGGGTTTAACGATTCCATTCGATATTTGTGGTTGCCGATACGATTCAGGGACAATATATATAATGTTTGGAACAATACAATACGAAACGATACAGTGAGTTGAAATCAATTCAGTAACTTTTTAGCAAAACAAATCAAGCAGTGTGACTGTGAAATAAATACTGGATGCCTGGACACAGCAGGGGAAGTTTTCTCTATTCCTCTTATTTCTTGTAATGGTATTATGTATAAATGAATTATGGATACCTGCGATGAGGTGGCGACTTGTCCAGGGTGTACCCCGCCTTCCGCCCGATTGTAGCTGAGATAGGCTCCAGCGCCCCCCGCGACCCCAAAGGGAATAAGCGGTAGAAAATGGATGGATGAATGGAATTATGGATACCAACAAGCAAGTAAACAACAATTAATGGCCAATGCATTCACATCTTATTTGAATAAACCAACACTTTAGGTTGAATTAACAAGAGGAAACACTTTCTGCTCACATTTTAGACATTCAAGCAATTTTAGACAAAACTACAGTAGCCAACATTTTGAGAGTCAATTTACCTGCTAAATGAAGTTCCCTGTATCTGTTCTCCGCCCTCGCGTCGCTGATGACGGACAGCGTCCCAGGTGTGCAGAAGCATGCATGTCCCCTCATCCATGTTGATGACGTTGGCCCCTCCCTTCCTGATTTCCATAGCCTACTTCATCCATCTCTTGTATTAATTTATTTTTCATCAAATGACTTCTCCTTGTTTTCCGAGAGTCGGTTACTTCGTGGTAACTTGCACCGCTGTCACTTTCGTTATGTCGGTCGCGTCTTTTGGCCTAAAGTTGTGTTGCGGCAACGTCATTGTGTTATTGTCATTTGTGTTTATTGTGGGGTTTGCAATCAAACTGTAGCTGAAAGTTACGATATTGAAATGCCTGGTGGTGGAGAAGGAGGGACACAGTCGGAGATACACTCTCAGACGCTTTCTTAACAAGCGTTTTTTCTCAATCATAACCACCACTTTTGTATTGATGACACCACAGAAGGGAAAATAGACTTTACTATTACATTCTTTATTATTAAAAGTGCTAAACTTAATATACCGCATTTTTCGGACTATGAGGCGCACATAATATCTTTTAATTTTCTCAAAAATCTTACTATTATGTTGGATCCACTATGGACTGGACTCTCACAATATTATGTCAGACCCACTCGACATCCATTGCATTCGGTCTCCCCTAGAGGTTTCTCCAAGGTTTCTCATAGTCATTCACATCGACGTCCCGCTGGGGTGAGTTTTTCCTTGCCCTTATGTGGGCTCTGTACCGAGGATGTCGTTGTGGCTTGTGCAGCCCTTTGAGACACTTGTGATTTAGGGCTATATAAATAAACATTGATTGATTGATTGATTGAAAATCTACAGTGCGTCTTATAAACCGGTGCGCCTAATGTACGGAATCATTCTGGTTGTGCTTACCGACCTCAAAGCTATTTCATTTTGTACATGATGTAACGATAAGTGTGACCAGTAGATGGCAGTCACACATAAGAGATACGTGTAGACTGCAAGATGAGGCCAGTAAACAACACCAAAACTTTAAATGTTCCATTGAGAATATAGAACATTACACACGGCGCTCAAAAATCTGTCAAAATGTTTTAGTATGACTTAGGTCAGCTATGAAGCCGCACCACTTGATGGATTGTGGGAGCGTTACGGCTACCATAGACAGGGTATTAATATGGTGTGTGTATGAGGACCGCAAAATGGCCCCCATTAGCAGACATATTATCTGGCGTTTTGTCTTGCAATATTATGCAAAACCAACTTTTCTAGGGTTATACTTGTATAGCGCTTTTCCACCTTCAAGGTACTCAAACCGCTTTGACACTATTTCCACATTCACCCATACACACACATTCACACACTGATGGCAGGAGCTGCCATGCCAATCGCTAATCATGACCCATCAGGAGCAAGGGTGAAGTGTCTTGCTCAAGGACACAATGGACGTGACCAGGGTGGTAGAAGCTGGGGATCGAACCAGGAACCCTCTGGTTGCTGCCAGGGCCACTCTACCAACCGCACAAAGCCGTCCCGTTCACGCCGTTCTTACCTTCTGGTGCCTGCTGATCTGTATTTGGGATCTGTATAAGTCCTGAAAATGTGCGCGCATCTGCCATTGTAGTCCGTGCCAACATCATAGTCGATAAGCTCCTTCTTTTTCTCGATCTTCTTGTTATGGGGCATCCATCCTCCGCTGTTGCCATTTCTAATATAAAGTAGTGTAAAGTTCTAACTTATATCTGTCAATAGACTCACTATGAAAACGCTAAAAACTACCGGTGTCATGGGTTTACATTATTCACCCATGGAACTTTAGTTATTAGAGAGTTACGGTCAGATGGTTTTTCACGGGACACATTTCCGGCCTTGTTGTTGCACTAGTGAGCCACGGATGAGGAGATGCTGCTCCGTTATTAATATAAGTAAAGCGTGTGTTCAGAATCCTTGGCATTAGAGGACTGCAGTCGAGAAAAGCCACCAAGAACATCCTAGAGGCCGCAGAAAAGGCCTCCCGGTGGCTGTGGATCCGTAGGGGGGATTCGTGGTGCGCTACTTGGACACAGGCCGGGGTCTGATCACCCCCGGCTGGGTCGCTTGGGCAATGGTGTCTGATGATTAAAGACCCGAAACACCCTATGACCCCGGGTTTATCACTGATGACTTGTCCAAGCATCACTGTGAGGTGTATTCAAGTTCTTCAGTGTAAAGTTCTAACTTATATCTGTCAATAGACTCACTATAAAAATGCTAAAAACTACTGGTGTCGTGGGTTTACATTATTCACCCATGGAACTTTAGTTATTAGAGAGTTCCGGTCGGATGGTTTTTCACGGGACACATTTCCGGCCTTGTTGTTGCACTAGTGAGCCACGGATGAGGAGATTCTGCTCCGTTATTGATTTAAGTAAAGTCTGAACGTCATTAAAACAGTTAGCTCCATCTTGTGACACTTCTTCCACACCCGTCCTTTCACGCTACACCGCTACAATAAAAATGACGGGGAGAAGACGCTGTGGAAGGTGAGCCACGTAAATGAGATCGCCCACAAAACGATGCATCCTGAAAGCGGCTTGAAGATGGTCTGTAAAAGATAATCTATGCAACATTTTGACCAAAGAACCACCATTACATGTTATGTAGACCACAAGGAAGTGTTTTAAATTCAGAAAAAAATCATAATATGACCCCTTTAATGCGCCTTATAATCCAGTGCGCCTTTTGTATGAAAAAAGACCTGAAAAGACCGGCTCATCTGCAGTGCGCCTTATAATCCGGTGCGTCCTATGGTGCAAAAAATACGGTAAAGTCTGCCGTTCTTAAATCAATTGTTCTCCTAAATTCTAGTATTGGTAAAATCGACCAATTCCCTTTTAAAATGATACTTATCTCTTGGAAAGCAAACCTGCCAAGCACAGATCTATCGCTGTATCGATCAATCGTTACACCCCATAATATTTTCAAATCCTAATTGATACACGTGCAGATAAAAGCTCACAGTCCATAAATTGAAGGTAAGTGAGTGACCATCCATCTACCTTCCTCACCAAACTCGCGATGTAGGCGAGAGTGCATGTTCTTGAAAGAGCAAAATATGAGGGGCCAATCATTACCAAACAACACAAAGGCTGACTATTTAAACCCTTGCTCCTATTGAAGGCCAATTGATATTGACTGAAGATGAGACGTTAAAAAAGAAAGAAGTGGGGGGGCGAAAAGGAAACAAAAGCCAAGATAGACGCTGGGAGAAAACGTGGAGAAGAATAAGAGGACAGATAGACAGAAAGGGGGAAAGACAGAGAGAACAAGACATGTATTGAGAAATATGGAGAAGAGGAGGTTCTTTTGGGGTGCACTGGGCTGTGAGACAGGTCCTTTCACTCTGATCTAAACACTGCGTCCCACTGCGCATCGGCGCTCTCACCCAGGCAGCCAAGACTGGTCGCAGACTCAAAAGTTAACCAGTCAACTCCATTACAGAGCAGGGGGCGTGTTCAGACCTGCCACACCAAAGAGACCACGCCGGCCAGCCAAGAATATTAATTGCTTTTAAATGAAGTGGAAGTCTTTTTTATTGGGTGTCTGGTGTTGGTTTGTTATCTGTGGGGCTGCAAAGGCCGTGCCGCTCTTTGGTCTTGCCGCCTTTGAAAGCGAAACTGACTCTTGATGAGGTCATTGATCAGCAGGGGCTGTATAGTCCCAGTGGGTTTTTGTGTGTCCTGCCCCTTTAACTACTCCTTTTGTATTCTCTCCATTCACTGGTCAATGCACTTTGGCCAATAAACATATTTGGTCATAATGTTTCCTCCCAAGTGTCAATTTAGTTCAAAGCAATTGTAATGTTATGAGATACAATACAGTAAATACACAACTGTAATAGATTGAGAAGAGATATGTTGGCTTCACTCTGCATTTATAGTAAAAGCTGAACTTGAATGGCATGACAGCCATATCACCAGCAGTAAGACCCTTTGTCTTGCCTCTTTAAACAGATATGCATACAACTAGAACTACAAAACCCCAAACCAGTGAAATTGGCAGGTTGTGTAAATCGTAAATAAAAACAAAATACAATGATTTGAAAATCCTTTTCAACTTATATTCAATTGAATAGACTTAAAAGACAAGATACTTAACGTTCGAACTGGTAAACGTTGTTATTTTTTGCAAATATTTTGAATTTGATGCCTGCAACATGTTTAAAAAAAGCTGGCACAAGTGGCAAAAAAGACTGAGAAAGTTGAAGAATGCTCATCAAACACTTGGAACATCTCACAGGTGGACAGGCTAATTGGGAACAGGTGGGTGCCATGATTGAGTATAAAAGCAGCTTCCATGAAATGCTCAGTCATTCACAAACAAGGATGGGGCGAGGGTCACCACTTTGTGAACAAATGCGTGAGCAAATTGTCCAACAGTTTAAGAACAACATTTCTCAACGAGCTATTGCAAGGAATTGAGGTATTTCACCATCTACGGTCTGTAATATCATCGAAAGGTTCAGAGAATCTGGAGAAATCACTGCACGTAAGTGATGATACTACGGACCTTCGATTCCTCAGGCAGTACTGCATCAAAAAGCGACATCAGTGTGTAAAGGATATCACCACATGGGCTCAGGAACACTTCATAAAACCACTGCCAGTAACTACAGTTCGTTGCTACATCTGTAGCATGGTGGTGGTAGTATTATGCTCTGGGCCTGTTTCAATCAATCAATCAATCAATCAATGTTTATTTATATAGCCCTAAATCACAAGTGTCTCAAAGGGCTGCACAAGCCACAATGACATCCTCGGTACAGAGCCCACATAAGGGCAAGGAAAAACTCACCCCAGTGGGACGTTGATGTGAATGACTATGAGAAACCGGAGACGGGTCAGCAGCGCAGAGATATTCCCAACCGATGCACAGGCGAGCGGTCCACCCCGGGTCTCGACTCTGGACAGCCAGCACTTCATCCATGGCCACCGAACCTGTGTGTCTCCCCCTCCACAAGGGATAGGGGGGAGCAGAGGAGAAAAGAAAAGAAACGGCAGATCAACTGGTCTAAAAAAAAAAAAGGGGGGCTATTTAAAGGCTAGAGTATACAAATGAGTTTTAAGATGGGACTTAAATGCTTCTACTGAGGTAGCATCTCTAACTGTTACCGGGAGGGCATTCCATAGTACTGGAGCCCGAATAGAAAACGCTCTATAGCCCGCAGACTTTTTTTGGGCTCTGGGAATCACTAATAAGCCAGAGTTCTTTGAACGCAGATTTCTTGCCGGGACATATGGTACAATACAATCGGCAAGATAGGATGGAGCTAGACCATGTAGTATTTTATACGTAAGTAGTAAAACCTTAAAGTCAGATCTTAAGTGCACAGGAACCCAGTGCAGGTGAGCCAGTATAGGCGTAATATGATCTGTTTATCTGCCAATGGAACTGGTGCTTTACAGAGAGTAAATGGGACAATGAAAAAGGAGGATTACCTCCAAATTCTTCAGGACAACCTAAAATCATCAGCCCGCAGGTTGGGTCTTGGGCGCAGTTGGGTGTTCCAACAGGACAATGACCCCAAACACACGTCAAAAGTGGTAAAAGAATGGCTAAATCAGGCTAAAATTAAGGTTTTGGAATGGCCTTCACAAAGTCCTGACTTAAAGGTGTGGACAATGCTGAAGAAACAAGTCCATGTCAGAAAACCAACACATTTAGCTGAGCTGCACCAATTTTGTCAAGAGGAGTGGTCAAAAATTAAATCAGAAGCTTGTCAGAATCTTGTGGATGGCTACCAAAAGCGCCTTATTGCAGTGAAACTTGCTAAGGGACATGTAACCGAATATTAACATTGCTGTATGTATACTTTTGACCCAGCAGATTTGGTCACATTTTCAGTAGACCCATAATAAATTCATAAAAGAACCAAACCATGAATGTTTTTTGTGACCAACAAGTATGTGCTCCAATCACTCTATCACAAAAAAATAAGAGTTGTAGAAATTATTGGAAACTCAAGACAGCCATGACATTATGTCCTTCACAAGTGTATGTAAACTTTTGACCACGACTGTAAATAGGTATCCTAGTACTGCTCATGACAATACGCTGGTGTCCACCCCTGAGGCCCCCACTGGGCCCCGTCTGGACCCTTGCAGGCTGTCAGAAGGACATTAACTGCAATTCTCTGTCCTGTCTCATTCTCAGAAAGGGGTCCGGGTAGCAAACAAAGCCTTGCTGCTGCGTCTTTTGGAGACGAAGACGAAGCCGGGATTTCACGTCCCCATGAATAAGGTTAGATATTAATCCAGAAAAGAGAAAGAAGAAGAATAGAGAAAAAAAAATGCTACAGGTTGCTTTCTAAGCTTCTTTTGTGGGAGTATGTCTTTGTGCTGAGCTCTGTCTAGCTTGTGAATAGGTGCCCCTTTCCCACTATGTCCATTGAAAAAAAAAAAAGGCTTCTAAATACAAGCTATTAGAATATTTGCGCAGATGAGTAATAAGTTATTAGTTGCAATTACTGGTCATCTATTAGCCTGTATAATAGACTGATTAGGCAGCGGGGGCCTTTTAACTTCTGAAGAAGTAATTTGGAAGACAGCCTACCTTTGACAAGGCAAAGAAAGGGCCGCCTTTATTCAGAGCATATCTGGCTATTGTACTAACAGACATGTTATAATGGGATTACTGGACTGATAAAATAAATGGGCGAACACATCATTTTGTGTAATTCACAGGTACTGGAGATGAGAAGAATTCTTAGCTAGTGAGAGGACACTTCAAACTGAATGAATAGGGCGTCATATATGCCTTGCACAACCTATACTTCGTTTCATTTTCAACATATAGGACTTTTTATCACCTTCATGTTTGGGTTAATTTAATCCTTTCTGACTTTTTGGATAGACACGCACGCAGACTTTAAAATCTGACACTTATTTGACTGGCGTGTATTGCAGAAATTGGAAGCGTCATTTCCCCCACGCACAGGTTGTTCTTTTACAGCGGCGACATCTGAGACGTATGATATAATATTTTACAGTATTATAGAGCAGCGTTTAACAAAGACAGCAAGAAAGATGTACCTTATCGTCCTGACAACTTTCTTTCGGGCACCCTGCTTGTGTCATAAAGATTGATGCGTCTCTGGAAATGTCATGAACACGCATTGCTGAGGTAATTGTGACCTCAGAGAAGATTTAGGCCCACCAAAAATGGGGGGCCAGCGGGGGCATACTTGCCAACCTTGAGACCTCCGATTTCGGGAGGTGGCGGGGGGGGGGGGGGGGGGGGGGGGGTGTATATTTACAGCTAGAATTCACCAAGTATATATAAGAAACACTTGACTTTCAGTGAATTCTAGCTATATATATATATATATATATATATATATATATATATATATATATACATTTTCAGGGCTAGTTGATTCGGCAGGTGGGTTGTTACACACTCCTTAGCGGGTTCCGACTTCCATGGCCACCGTCCTGCTGTCTATATCAACCAACACCTTTTCTGGGGTCTGATGAGCGTCGGCATCGGGCGCCTTAACCCGGCGTTCGGTTCATCCCGCAGCGCCAGTTCGGCTCACCAGGGTGAGCCCCACCCCTTTCGTGAGCGCACTGCGCGCGGAGTGACCCCTGTTACGCGCCCCCGGCAACGGGGGTGGCGGGCGGGTAAGCTGCGCGGGCGGAGACAGTGCGGTGGGCGCGGTGGTGACCCTGGACGTGCGTCGGGCCCTTCTCGCGGATCACCTCAGCTACGGCTCCCGGTGGGGCCCTCTCGGGGGAAGGGGCCTCGGTCCCGGACCCCGGCGAGGCGTCCCTTCTCCGCTCCGTAAAAGTGTCCATCTCTTTTTTTTTTCTTCTTCTGTTGTGGCATATGCTGCAGGTGCCTGCTCGTTTTTCGTATGTGGGTAACAACATTTAACTATGTATATATATTTCCGAATTGGTTTAACTGCCACCCGCCTGAATCTATTTAAAATCAAATTTTTTTAAATTTGAACCGCCCGACCCGACCCGCGAATAAAATCTAATTTTTTTTTATTTCAACCGCCCGACCCGCGGATAATCCGCGGACTCCGCGGTTGTGTCCGCAAACCGCGCATCTCTAATATATATATATGAGAAATACTTGAATTTCAGTGTTCATTTATTTACACATATACACACACATAACACTCATCTACTCATTGTTGAGTTAAGGATTGAATTGTCCATCCTTGTTCTATTCTCTGTCACTATTTTTCTAACCATGCTGAACACCCTCTCTGATGATGCATTCTGCTTCGTGTCCTTGTTGTGTGCGCAGTTGTGCACTGCACTCTCTAAAAGCTGTAGATGTTATTGTCACATATGCATGTACAGTAAATGGCAGTATTGTCCTGTTCAAGAGTGTCACAACATTGCTGTTTACGGCAGACGAACTGCTTTACGGTAGACGAAAACGTGACTGCTGTTGTTGTGCGTTGTTGCCGCGCTGGGAGGACATTAATGTAACTGCCTAACAATAAACCCACATAAGAAACCAAGAACTCGCCCTCGATCATTCTACAGTTATAACGTGATTGGGCAGGCACGCTGTTTATATTGTGGGAAAGCGGACGTGAAAACAGACTGTCGACACGTCACTCATATCCGCATGGAGCTGGAGGGGGCGTGGCCTCCAGCTCCGCCTGAATTTCGGGAGATTTTCGGGAGAAAATTTATCCCGGGAGGTTTTCGGGAGAGGTGCTGAATTTTGGGAGTCTCCCGGAAAATCCGGGAGGGTTGGCAAGTGTGGTGTTTTGGGTGATTGTTTTATGGCGGCCGGATATGATCTATACCAGCGTTTTTCAACCACTGTGCCACGACACACTACTGTGCTGTGAGATACAGTCTGGTGTGCCGTGGGAGATTATGTAATTTCACCTATTTGGGGTAAAAATATTTTTTGCAAACAAGTACCGTATTTTCCGCACTATAAGGCGCACCTAAAAACCTCCAATTTCCTCAAAAGCTGACAGTGCGCCTTATAATCCGGTGCGCCTTATATATGGACCAATATTGAGCCACAACAGGTCTCACAACTACGGTAACTACGCCGACTTAATTTTCCCCCTTCTACGGCTGCTTACCGTAGAAGAAGAACTTCTTCTTCTACGGGGGAAAATGAAAATTAAGTTTGCGGCTGCTCCCGTAGTTGCAAGACCTAAACTTTATGTAAAGACCCAAAAATGGCTCCTATTAAGAGACACGCTTACGACGCAGAGTTTAAACTCCAGGCGATCAGTCACGCAGTAGAACACGGGAATAGAGCAGCCGCGAGAGAATTTAACATTAACGAATCAAAGTGGAGGAAGCAACATGATGACCTGCGCCAAGTAAATTCAAGATTCAAGATTCAATATGCTTTATTTTATTTTATTGTCCATTCTTTAACATGTACAAGACACATAAGAACTGAAATTTCATTTTCGGCACAGTCCCACTAAGAGCAGACATACGTTACAAGAGGACAAGACGGGACCGCCAACGGATCAGCCACTTACAGCGCTCCTTAAAAGTAAAGGAGACTAAACAGAGTTTCCGAGGGAACAAAGCGAGATGGCTACAGTTGGAGGACAAACTCGAACAGTGAGTTGTTGAACAGCGAGCAGCAAGTAGAAGTGTCAGTACAATCACTATTTGTTTTGTTGACATTCCCTTTAGCGCAGCTCCATCTAATGGATACATAACGTAACCCCAGCCTCTACTGTAGCGTCTATTCTATACGCTATATTCTATAATGCGGTGCACCTTATATATGAGCAAAGTGTTAAAATAGGCCATTCATTGAAGGTGCGCCTTATAATCCGGTGCGCCTTATAGTGCAGAAAATACGGTAATTATAGTCTGCAAATAATGTGCCGTTGTTGAGTGTCGTGCTGTCTAGAGCTCGGCAGCGTGACAATGTTATACTCTTCAATATCAGTAGGTAGCAGCAGGTAGATAATTGCTTTGTAGATGTCTGACCATGGTTTGTCGTGATCCCATTAAGCAGATGACAGAGGGAGGCAGCATGCAGGTGAAAAGGTATCTAATGCTAAAACCAAAAATAAACAAAACGTGAGTGCCCCTAAGAAAAGGCATTGAAGCTTAGGGAACACAACTAAACTGAACTTGCTACAAAGCAGTGACGTGCAGTCACTAGAGGCAGGTGAGGCAGGGCCTCACCTGCCATCATGGAAAGAAAAAAAATGTTAAAATATTTTTTTTTTATTAAATTGTTATATGTATCCAGTGATTATACTATAAAGTTATTTTCCATTTAACTTCACCCGTTTTAGATTATTTTTATTTAAAATCGCTGAATTTTCACATTTGCCGTTCAAATACTGAGAAGAGACGGTGCGGTGAACAGCAGCCAGTTGAGGCACGTCACTGCGTTGTGCCTCACCATGGATTGCGCAATGACTCGGCTAACTGCTGGCCTGCTGTGCAGTGAGACCGTATTGCTATATGAATTATATTATACATTTCCATAGTTTAGTTAGCTGAGGTATATAATGTACAGTGTATTTTGTCAACACCTGTATGTGTGTAAAGTATTTCTTGTGCTGAGCGATCATAAAACGGCTGCAAAAGACGCACTGGCTGAGGCTCGCCTCCTGCACCCCCGCCGTAGAATGCACGGCAACCCCTGACGGGAGTGTTATATCAACTAAAGCCCACACTTAAACTTTCCACGTGCAAGATTGAATCTATTTAAAAAAGTTATTTCATAAGAAGCCAAAAAGTGCAAAAACAATAATGTTCGTGTTGGAGGAGTTGTGAATGACTGCAGGGCCACAACATTAGGTACACCTGCAGACTGCAGGTGTACCTAATTCACAACTCCTCCAACACGAACATTATTGTTTTTGCACTTTTTGGCTTCTTATTAAATAACTTTTGTAACCTATTTTTATGGGCTTTCCTCTTTGTGATGTTAAGTTCCTGTTATGCGCTGTTATACAGTATATGCCTTGAGCTCTTATTTTGAAGGCGCTAAGAGCGGAAGTGACGACACGTTGGAGTGGAGCGGAAGTTTTTGAAAGAAGGTAAATAAAGTGGTCCTCGTGTAAACTGGAGCCTCCGTGTTTGTTATTTTGTAGTTTCATACAGTATAGGCGACATTTATAAACCCTCGGTTACACTTTTTTAAATAGATTCAATCTTGCACGTGGAAAGTTTAAGTGAGGGCTTTAGTTGATATAACACTCTCGTCAGGGGGTGCATTAATGGACTTATTTTATAAGTAAAGGTAAGACCATAATAACGTTTTTTTTAATTAAATGTGCTTTTTTGTGTGCTACAGTTTGTATGTGTAAAGTTAAAGTTAAGTTAAAGTACCAATGATTGTCACACACACACTAGGTGTAATGAAATTTGTCCTCTGCATTTGACCCATCCCCTTGATCACCCCCTGGGAGGTGAGGGGAGCAGTGGGCAGCGCCCGGGAATAATTTTTGGTGATTTAATAACCCCCAATTCCAACCCTTGATGCTGAGTGCCAAGCAGGGAAGAATGCTGGTATGAGCTTTTAAACATAACCCGTTAACTGCTGCCAATCAAATGGTGAATAAGATACTCTTTAGGGTTCATATGTTTGTAAATCTGACTGTGATGAAGTCAGTGCCTCACCAGCCATGAACCTCACCGCACGTCACTGCTACAAAGTAAACAAAAACAGAATGCTGGACGACAGCAAAGACTTACAGTGGAGCAAAGATGGTGTCCACAAAGTACATCCGAACATGACATGACAATCAACAATGTCCCCACAAAGAAGGATAGCAACAACTTAAATATTCTTGATTGCTAAACCAAAGCAGATGTGGGGAATAGCGCTCAGGGAAGACATGAAACTGCTACAGGAAAATACCAACAAAACAGGAAAAGTCACTACACACAGGAAAACACCAAAAAACTCCAAATAAGTCACGGCGTGATGTGACAGGTGATGACAGCACTTTGAGTCAAGAGCTATAGTGATGCATACGACAACGGAGACCCCGGACTTCTTAAGCTGTACATCAAGCAAGAATGGGAAATAATTACGCCTGAAAAGCTACAAAATTGGTCTCCTCAGTTTCCAAACATTTACTGAATTCTAAGTTAATGATTATTTGCAAAAAAAAAAAAAATTACCTTTCTCAGTTCAAACATTAAATATCTTGTCTTTGCAGTCTATTCAATTGAATATAAGTTGAAAAGGTTTTGCAAACCATTGTATTCTGTTTTTATTTACGATTTACACAACGTGCCACTGGTTTTAGGTTTTATATTTCCACGCACGAAATAGGCCCGGGTCGGATATGAAAAATGTGCAATTGCGTTGTTCACACGGACATGAAAAAATCAGATACAGGTCGCAAATGGGCAAACAAATTGAATTGACCTGCAGTGTGAAGAAGGGCTATGTAGTGCCTTTTTGCCCCCATTTTCCCCCCATAAAAAACTCCACTACGGCCAACCCCGATGAAAAATGATAGAAAACGTTTTACTATTCTGTGCGTGATTTTTCAAGGGCACCTCATTGTCGTCCCTGCCTGAAAGCTTTCATTAAAAAGAACAATGACGTGCTGAGACCACAGATTTTTTTTTAGAGCACTTTCCTTTCACATTATCCTCAATTTGAGTATAAGTAAAATGTCCAACCCTGGTTAAACCAAAAAGGCCCAAATAAATAAAAAAAGCCATTATTCTAAGACCATATGGTTTGCCACTGGCCATAAGCTTGAACTTGGTTTAAAAGCCGTGTTTGTCTTGAATGTGACGAAACAGTCCCATTTCATCATAACCTTTCACCCTCACTTACTGCCTCAAGCTGTCCTCTTTCCCTTTAGTGGCGGACATGAGAAGTGTATCGCTTTCTTCCCGAGCCACTTGTCTACCCTCTTTATACCCCTGATCCTACCTAGCATGTTGTTTATTTTAATGTGTTCCTGCTGGACCAGCTGGCAGTGACATGGGCTTGATTATGCTGTTCCCACGTGACATAGTGAATGGGGCCGAGGGAAGCGCCATTGTCCCTTCAATCTGTGGATGACAGCCCTGCCTGTTGCACCAGCTCCCTGCACTGGTGAACTCGTGTTGACAATGCAGCAGAGGAACCACAGGGAAACATGTCCCTGTAAAACGCAACATGTCAAACATGTCCACTCCGGTGCATTTAGTCCCTATACCACACCTCCGGAGTTGGTGTAATATTTGGTTGTCATATGTATACTTAACCAGATTCCCTTTAGAGCAGTGGTCCCCAACCACCGGCCCGGGCCGCATTTGCTACCGGGCCGCAGAGAACCATTAAATAATTTATAAACGACTGCATTTTCACCGACTTAACTTTCTCCTGTCCCATTAGACACACCAATAAGCTTGTTTATAGGGTTAACCCTAGAGATGTCCGATAATATCGGCAGTCCTTTAAATGCTTTAAAATGTGATATCGGAAATTATCGGTATCGGTTTCAAACAGTACAATTTATGACTTTTTAAAACGCCGCTGTACGGAGTGGTACACGGACGTAGGGAGAAGTACAGAGCGCCAACAAACCTTAAAGGCCTACTGAAACCCACTACTACCGACCACGCAGTCTGATAGTTTATATATCAATGATGAAATCTTAACATTGCAACACATGCCAATACGGCCGGGTTAACTTATAAAGTGCAATTTTAAATTTCCCGGGAAACTTCCGGTTGAAAACGTCTAGGTATGATGACGTTTGCGCGTGACGTCGATGGTTACCATTGTATCCAATACAAAAAGCTCTGTTTACATCGCAAAATTCCACAGTATTCTGGACATCTGTGTTGGTGAATCTTTTGCAATTTGTTCAATTAACAATGGAGACTGCAAAGAACAAACCTGTAGGTGGGATCGGTGTATTAGCGTCTGGCTACGGCAACACAACCAGGAGGACTTTGAGTTGGCTAGCAGACGCTATCCGACGCTAGCCGCCGACCGCACCGATGATCGGGTGAAGTCCTTCGTCGCGCCGTCGATCGCTGGAACGCAGGTGAGTACCGGTGTTGATGAGCAAATGAGAGCTGGCTAGGTGGAGAGCAATGTTTTTATCATAGCTCTGTCGAGTCCCGTAGCTAAGTTAGCTTCAATGGCGTCGTTAGCAAAAGCATTGCTAGGCTTTGTCAGGCGGTACATCATTAATCGTGTGGTTACAGGTCCAGAGTTTGGTAGTATTGTTGATCTTCTGTCTATCCTTCCAGTCAGAGGCTTATTTCTTTTGTTTCTATCTGCATTTAAGCACGATGCTATCACTTTAGCTCCGAAGCTAAAGTGCTTCACCGATGTATTGTCGTGGGGATAAAAGTCACTGTGAATGTCCATTTCGCGTTCTCGACTCTCATTTTCAAGAGGATAAAGTATCCGTGGTGGTTTAAAATACAAATCCGTGATCCACAATAGAAAAAGGAGAGAGTGTGGAATCCAATGAGCCCTTGTACCTAAGTTACGGTCAGAGCGAAAAAAGATATGTCCTGCACTGCACTCTAATACTTCACTCTCCCGTTCCTCACCCACGCTTTCTCGGTCCAAATCGCTCTCGCTGCTGGTGTAAACAATGGGGAAATGTGAGGAGACTTTCAACTTGTGACGTCAAGCTACTTCCGGTACAGGAAGGCTTTTTTTTTTATCAGCGACCAAAAGTTGCGAACTTTATCGTCATTGTTCTATACTAAATCCTTTCAGCAAAAATATGGCAATATCGCGAAATGATCAAGTATGACACATAGAATGGATCTGCTATCCCCGTTTAAATTAAAAAATGTAATTTCAGTAGGCCTTTAAAAGGCACTGCCTTTGCGTGCCGGCCCAATAGTATCTACGGCTATTCACACACACAAGTGAATGCAAAGCATACTTGGTCGACAGCCATACAGGTCACACTGAGGGTGACCGTATAAACAACTTTAACACTGTTACAAATATGCGCCACACTGTGAACCCACACCAAACAAGAATGACAAACACATTTCGCGAGAACATCCGCACCGTAACACAACATAAACACACCAGAACAAATACCCAGAACCCCTTGCAGCACTAACTTTTCCGGGACGCTACAATATAATCCTTCCGCTACCCCCTCCCCCCCAACCCCACCCACCTCAACCTCCTCATGCTCTGCTTTGAGGCATGTTAAAAAAATAATGCACTTCGTGACTTCAATAATAAATATGGCAGTGACATGTTGGCATTTTTTTTCCATAACTTGAGTTGATTTATTTTGGAAAACCTTGTTACATTGTTTAATGCATCCAGCGGGGCATCACAACAAAATTAGGCATAATAATGTGTTAATTCCACGACTGTATATATCGGTATCGGTTGATATCGGAATCGGTAATTAAGAGTTGGACAATATCGGAATATCGGATATCGGCAAAAAAGCCATTATCGGACATCTCTAGTTAATCCTAACCCTAACCCCAATAAAACTCCTCATAGGAAGTTGCCATTTGTTATATTTGCTCTAACTTTGTGACATTATACAACGCACATTAATGAACATATAAGATTTTAAATGTTTTAATTTTTTTTATAAATGTCTGTAATGATAATGTCAATGAGGGATTTTTAATCACTGCTATGTTGAAATTGTTACTAATATTGATACTGTTGTTGATCATATTCATTTTTGTTTCACTGCTTTTAGATTGTTTTGTGTCATGTTTGTGTGTCCTCTCAATTGCTGTGTGTATTGCTATTCTAAATGTTGCTGGGTCGGTTATTATGGTGTTGTTGTGTATTGTTTTGTTGGATTGATTAATTAAAAAAATAAAAAATAAAATAAAAATAAAAATAAACATATAAAATATAAATGTGACAGATTGTAGCCAAAGGCTGATTTCCATCTGCATCTCATTGCAAAGAAACAAGCCCCGAGGTCCCACTGATTTAGCGTTATAGCGAGTTGTATCTTTCATGCACTTATTTTTGCTGTATTTATCTGGCACAAGTGAAAAGCCGGTCCCTGAAAATTATTTGCCAATGATAAACCGGTCCGTGGTGCAAAAAAGGTTGGGGACCACTGCTATAGAGTGTGTCTCCCAGCCAAATGATGACTTTGAAGTGTATATATAACAAATACATATTTTGGTCTTTAATATAACTTATTTATTATTATTAGACTCGTGAAGGGTCAACGCCCTACATACACACAGTCATGTTTGGATGCACTAAAAAACAAAAGGACTTATTTGGTCAAAACTACCTTTTTAAAGCCCATTTAAGCAGTGGTGTGCCGTCATGGCCAGCAAGGCCTTCTCTGCTGGCCTAACATAACCAGAACTCATGATCATTATTAAAGATAAAAGTAATTTTTTATTTACTTTCCCTAAATATCTAAAAATATTCATATTCTCTTCATGTCAAATTATGCTCCTTCTAGTGCTGTTGTTTTTAGCTTATAAAGTTTTTATCCAATCAGAATTCAGCTAGCTTATGTTGCCATGCTGTACGAAATCTGCTGAAGGCCTTCAGAATCAACAATGCGGGCGTCCGTGCACTGTAAGTGAACAGACACAAACATATGACAGACAGTTGCGATTGCCAATCAGATCATGTTTTCAGTAAGGCCTTTTAGCTGGCCTAAGGCAGATATATAGTGATGTTATGAGCTAGGTAACATAAGAACTCCATTACCCATCATGCCACAGTAGTGAAAAGCATGCACCGTAGCCCTGTTTAGGTTGTTGGAGGTAGACATGCCGACAGCTGGATGTTTTTGATGAGCACGCTGTGGAGTAAACTTTAAGAACTCAGCCAACACGCCTCGTCTGCATCTTTTATGATTAGTCAACATATATATTTGCAAGGCCATTTTCAAGAAGGATATTTAAAGAAAAACTACATCTTGTGAGACGTTGTCGGCCAACCCCGGAAGATAGCTCAGCTGTCCCTGGCGATGAAATGTGAGTTCAGATATTTTATTTCTTAATTTTTTCACGTTTAATATGTTTTTTGCAATTTTAATTTTGACAATACCACATAAGATATGTTTTAATTGCTGATGTGGGTTTATTGATTTTTATATGCGCCAGAAAATAACCCGTTTTGTACAATGCGCAGTAGTGCGTAAATGTGTTTCTGTGTAGTATTTCTCCAGCAATGGTCATGTGGTGACATAGATGATGATATTTTGAGAAGTAATCATTGAAGTCGGACATCACTGAAGGCCTAGGTGGGAAACACACAACCCGCCACTGCATTTAAGGTTTTTGCATGCAGCTTGTAATGCCTCCAATGTTGTGTAATGAAAAAAACTTTAATAATGTTTTTGAATTTTTAAATATGGGATGAATTTATCTAACTCACAGGTGTCAAGCTCAGATCTGGCCCGCAAAAGCCTAGAATAAATATGCGTCAATAAAGTACTTTATCTTTGCAATTGCCTGTATTTTTATTTAATTTTATCTAATAGTGCAACAAAATATATTATCAAACATTCCAAAATATTTTTATGTTAAAATAAAAATAGAGACTTAAATATGTGCTTAACTTTTGATTTCAAAGTAAGTTTTGTCTCTTTTCATAACATGGTCACTATTGCCTAGTTTCTCTTATGTTCTTATTTTTATTGTTATATTTTTATTCTTATAGTTGCTTTTTATTTTTATTCTTATTGTTATATTTTTCTATTTTATTTCCATTTACACCCCCATTATTTACTTTTTAAATTCAAACTCAATTCTGTACACTGCTGCTGGAATTTTAATTTTTCTGAAGGAACCCTCCTGAAGGAATCAATAAAGTACTATCTATCTATCTATCTATCTATCTATCTATCTAAATTCCCTCCATCCATGTAACGATAACAGGGCATGACAATGCCAGGGGTCGTCCTTCCAGGATGCGGCAGAACAACAGTAAGCAGCTTGCAGGTAAGAAGAATGATTTATTTGCATAAATCATGGGAAACAATACAAAACAAACATGCATATAGCACTAGAAGCTAACGGGATAGCTACCGAGGAAAAACTAAGACAGAACTTTGCCCAAAAAACACAACGAATACGTAACAGTTGCATGACAGCAAACAAAAGCACCAGACTGAGTGAAGCGACAGTCAGTTCGTG
>NC_084551.2:14500000-14507500 GCF_033978685.3 Nerophis lumbriciformis
TTATTTTTATTCAAAATCGCTGAATTTTCACATTTGCTGTTCAAATACTGAGAAGAGACGGTGCGGTGATCAGCAGCCAGTTGAGGCACATCACTCAATTGTGCCTCAACATGGATTGCGGACTCGGCTAACTGCTGGCCTGCTGTGCAGTGAGACCGTATTGCTATATGAATTATATTATACATTTCTTTCTTCTTTCTTTCTTTAGTTTATTTCGAACATGAACACACTTACATCATAATACATCACACAATTTCATATCATTTCATTTTACATCATGCCCGAAAAGGAGTAGGAAGAAGCAAAGCTTATTTAATCCTACCCCTTTCCCACTTCAAGCGTTTACAAATATATAGAATCATTTACTGACCTTTTTATATAATAAAATAACATCTATGAATTAGTATACAACAGTTTTGTAATATGTAATTAATTAATTAATTCAGTCATTATTAACATACTGAGATGAAGAATATCTTATTTTCAATAAGGTTGAAAGTATTTCTCATAATTCTTCTTTTTTGTACTCTGTAAGCACTATTATTTTGAACAACCTCTTAAACTGGATCATATCAGTACAATTTTTAACTTCTTTACTTAATCCATTCCATAATTTAATTCCACATACTGATATGCTAAAAGTTTTAAGTGTTGTACGTGCATATAAATGTTTTAAATTATTTTTTCCTCTAAGGTTATATTTCTCCTCTTTAGTTGAGAAGAATTGTTGTACATTCTTTGGTAGCAGGTTATAGTTTGCTTTGTACATCATTTTAGCTGTTTGCAATTTTACCAAATCACCAAACTTTAATATTTCTGACTTAATAAATAAAGGGTTTGTGTGTTCTCTATATCCATATCCATTTCCATAGTTTAGTTAGCTGAGGTATATAATGTACAGTGTATTTTGTCAACAACTGTATGTGTGTAACGTATTTCTTGTGCTGAACAATCATAAAACTGCTGCGAAAATGCACTGTGTGAGGCTCGCGTAATCCCGCCTCCTGGTGCCGGTTAATGCACCTCCGCCGCAGACAGCACCCCCCGACGGGAGCGCCACACCAACCAAAGCCCACACCCAAACCCTCCACGTGCAAGACCGAATCCACCCAAAAAAAGTCACTTAACAAGAAGCCAAAAAGTGCAAAAACAACAATGCTCGCGCCGGAGGAGCCGTGAACGACTGCAGGGACACAAAATTAGGTACACCTGCAGACTGCAGCATGGATTTCATATTTCATTCATTCACAACTCCTCCAACACGAACACCACTGTTTCCGCACTTATAAGTAAAGGTAAGACCATAATAAAATTTTTTTTAATTAAATGTGCTTTTTTGTGTGCTACAGTTTGTATGTGTAAAGTTAAAGTTAAGTTAAAGTAGCAAAGATTGTCACACACACACTAGGTGTGGTGAAATTTGTCCTCTGCATTTGACCCATCCTCTTGCTCACCCCCTGGGATGTGAGGGGAGCAGTGGGCAGCAGCGGCGCCGCGCCCGGGAATAATTGTTGGTGATTTAACCCCCAATTCCAACCCTTGATGCTGAGTGCCAAGCAGGGAAGAATGCTGGTATGAGCTTTTAAACATAACCCGTTAACTGCTGCCAATCAAATGGTGAATACGATACTCTTTAGGGTTCATATGTTTGTAAATCTGACTGTGATGAAGTCAGTGCCTCACCAGTCATGAACCTCACCGCATGTCACTGATGTGTATGTGTATATATATATATATATATATATATATATATATATATATATATATATATATACATATGTGTATAGGTTTTCTATTTTTTAAGCACCGATTCAGGCACCGTTTAAGCACTGGTACCATTTTTGAAGTACTGATTTGGTACTAGTTAACCAGTATACTAGATAAAGTGCAAACAATACCCATTGCTAGCAGCATTATGTGTGTAAATGCTGACTCCAGATAAATTATAATGTCATTACTCTCCCTGGGCCCCCCAAAACCACCACCCTTTTACCATGTAACACGCTTTTTAATAAGAAAAAAATACTTTCGGATAGCGAATACTGGATTAGAAATATTTACATAGATACTAGGTACTATTGTATATACAGTCATCCCGCCATATCCCAGATTAAAATGCATATATTTTTAAATAATATTTTACAACATTTTTGGCCTAAATTAAGTATTTTCAAGCATAGAAATGGCTAAATGAACTACAAATTCTGAGACTAAAGTAGTATTGGAAAAACCAATCAGAGCGCGCAGTTTAGTATTGTGGCTTCTGGTTGTCTCTGTCAAAACGTGGACTTAGACGTGGTTTGTTTTCCCATGGTGCAAATGATTTGCGTGAAGGTAAATAAATTTTTATTTTTACACTAACAAAAGAACAAAAAGCGCGCTCAAGGCGGAAGTACAAACTTGACTAATGAAACAAATACTTGCACGTGGGCAAAAAACTATGGACATGAAAAAAAGTCGCTAACTGTGGCATTAATCAACAAAACTTACTTGCCATGACGTGAACAGGGCAGCATGGACTATGAACATGAAACAGAGTGTCAGGAGTCTGTCAAGAGTGATGTCGCCAGGCTGACTGCCTGGCAACTACAGGCTTAAATAGTGATGACATGATTAGTGAAAACAGGTGTGTGACTCAAAATGTGAAAACGTGAGACAGGTGCGTGACATGACGATGTGAACCAGGTGAAACTAATGGTTACTATGGTGACAAAGGGAGTGAAGACAAGAACTAAGAAGTGTCCAAAAACCAAGCAAAACATAACTAAACAAAACATGATCACAGACATGACAGTCTCAGCCTTAGGCAGCATTACATATTGCAGTGATTCTTAAACTGTTTAATCAAATAATCACTTGGTTAAAGTACGTTATTTTATTTTTCTATTTTCAAACACAGTGTTGCTGTGCAAACTGTGTATAATGTTACAGTGACCAAAACTATTAAATAAACCTTATGCCTTGGTTATAATGAATACTTGGGCCTACTACGCTACTGTATGTTACTGTTGGTCATTATAGTGGTACTTGGAGAGCAAAGTTTTTTTTTTAGATGGTGCTTGGTAAAAAAAAAAAAGGTTGAGAACCACTGCTATATTGGATTAAAAGAGTGTAAATGTGACTAAAAGGTCCTAGTTCCTGTCTGGAGGGGTCTTATAATGTTGAAAAAATGAAGGCAGGAAACATGTTTTCTATGCTCTAGCTATGAAAATATTCGATTTATAATTAATGATTCCTCGTTTGCAAAACTTTTTTTTTTTAAATGGGTGAAAAGTCAGTAAAAATGCATAATATAAGGAGAAAAGTTTAAGTTAATAACACAAAGCTGATACACAGGCTGTTTTTTCTTTCAATGTGCATAAGTTATTTGCATTTTGGATTGATTTTATAGCTTATAGTTTATATATATATAGATTTTAGCTATCCGCATCCTTTTTTTCATCCGCCCATCCATCATCCATCAATGATGTCACAAGATGTGAGCATAACCGAGTACACCAAACTTATACATGATGTTTAGCAGCATCACTTTTTAGCTGGGAAAAAAAAAAGTGCTGTGATTTATTATTTATTCATGTGACGGCACACACACAAACACACTCTTACACAAACAAGAGCACAAATACACACACTCACTCCCCACACAATAAACAGCTGTGCGGGTGGGTCTTGTCACTAACGCTCCTTGTTTCGCTTTCGGATGGAGAGAAGTTGCATTGCGCTGCAACTCTCAATGTGTTTCACCGTCAATGTGTGCCATGTGGATCTGTTCTCAGTGTCCACTCGGCACTGGGACTAATTAGCATTCCTTTGTGCATGAATAAAAGACACCTATTCGGAGGACAGATTTTACCAGCTGCCATCCACGACTAGTCCTTATTAGAGTCCTGCTGTTCCTCTGAGAACGCCAGCACATGTTCAACACGTGCTGCGGCTCACACACAAACACTCGGCCTACACACACACACACACACACACACACACACGCGCACACACTCAAGGACACGCGCAGCCCCACGGTCATAATCTATTCATACCCTAATGAAAACACAGCGACACCACGCACAATAAGAACTCCACAAGGAAACACTTGCACAGGGAGCAAACACTGCTCACCAGCTTTAATGGTGACAATGCAAGGTCAGACAAGCCAATGCCAAGCAACTGGGCAGTTTGTGTGCGTTTGTCAAAGCAGTGCATGCACAAAATAGTTACTATTATTGCTTACAAATTTAATATGGTGTCCTAGTTATACTACCGTTTTATCAGCAGGGTCGAACCTAAGTGAAGTGAATAATATTTACATAGCGCTTTTCTCTAGAGACTCAAAGCGCTTATTATTTACATCTTTAAGCTACATTTAAACCAGTGTGGTTGGGACTGGGAGGTGGGTAAAATGTCTTGCCCGAGGACACAATGGCAGTGGTAATAATGTCTAAAACAGTGTTTTTCAACCTTTTCTGAGCCAAGGCACATTTTTTTCCATTGAAAAAATGCGGAGGCACACCACCAGCAGAAAACATAAAAAAATTAAACTCAGTAGCTGATAGTGACAGTAAAAAAGTCGTTCACGAATACCATAACCAAGCATGCATCACTATAGCTCTTGTCTCAAAGTAGGTGTACTGTCACGACCTGTCACATCACGCCGTGACTTATTTTGAGTTTTTTGGGTGTTTTCCTGTGTGTCGTGGTTTAGTACTTGTCTTGCGCTCCTATTTTGTTGTTGATTGTCATGTACGGATGTACTTTGTGGACGCAGTCTGCTCCACACGCTGTAAGTCTTTGCTGTCGTCCAGCATTATGTTTTTGTTTACTTTGCAGCCAGTTCAGTTTTAGCTTCGTTTAGCACAGGGGTCACCAACGCGGTGCCCGCGGGCATCAGGTAGCCCGTAAGGACCAGATGAGTAGCCCGCTGGCCTGTTCTAAAAATAGCTCAAATAGCAGCACTTACCAGTGAACTGCCTCTATTTTTTAAATTTTATTTATTTACTAGCAAGCTGGTCTCGCTTTGCTCGACATTTTTTATTCTAAGAGAGACAAAACTCAAATAGAATTTAAAAATCCAAGAAATTTTTTTAAAGACTTGGTCTTCACTAACTGACAAAGAAACAGAAACAGATTTGGTGTCCAGTTCAAAGTGTGACATGATTTATTTAAAAATTTGAGAGTTGACTTTTGTATTTTACATGAGTTATTATTTGTACAAACATGGTGCAAAGTAATTCATGATTTGTTAAAAAATGTTAGTGGCTAGCTAGTTAAAATGGGATATTGTGATTTCACAAGACTGTCTTAGAAGTGATCATTTAAAAATGTTCAATTTGAAAAATGTGCACTTAGAGAAAATATAAAAAATAAAGTGTTGCATATTGATATTTATCTGTTTCTATATATATTTATTGTGAGAAATCATTAAGATGATCAGTGTTTCCACAAAGATAAATATAATTAATTATTAATAATAACATAGAGTTAAAGGTAAATTAAGCAAATTGGCTATTTCTGGCAATTTATTTAAGTGTGTATCAAACTGGTAGCCCTTCGCATTAGTCAGTACCCAAGAAGTAGCTCTTGGTTTCAAAAAGGTTGGTGACCCCTGGTTTAGCATATCCATCCCTAAGATTTAATGCCTTTTCTTCGCGGCACTTGCCTTTTGTTTATTTTTGGCTTAAGCATTAGATACCTTTTTACCTACACTCTGCCTCCACGCATATTGTGATTACGACAAACCATGTTCCCGACATCTACAAAGCAATTAGCTACCTGCTGCTACCTACTGATATGCCGAGCTCTAGACAGCACAGACACTCAACAACGGCACATTTGCGGATTATAATTACTGGTTTGCAAAAAATATTTTTAACCTAATTAGGTGAAATGACATAATCTCCCACGGCACACCAGACAATATCCCACGGTACACTAGTGTGGCGTGGCACAGTGGTTGAAAAACACTGGTCTAAAAAAATGGGCAAAAAAAGCCACAACTGTACAGCATAATATTACAGTATTATGTAGCCTAACAATGTAACGTCAGTGCAGCATGGCCGCCATGTGTGGCTACAGATGGACTAGCTTTGACGGTCGACTTAAAAAATTGCAGCGTGGTGAACACTCATTGAATTATTACTATGATTGTAGATCAGGGGTCCCCAAACTTTTTGACTCGGGGTCCGCAGGGAGCCGGGCTGTGTGTGTGTATATATATATATATATATATATATACACAGACGTGGTCGTGACATCACATGGACAAAGATAAGACCTTCTGGAGGAAAGTTCTGTGGTCAGATGAAACAAAAATTGAGCTGTTTGGCCACAATACCCAGCAATATGTTTGGATGAGAAAAGGTGCGGCCTTTAATTCCAGGGACACCAATCCTACCGTCAAGCATGGTGGTGGTAGTATTATGCTCTGGGCCTGTTTTGCTGCCAATGGAACTGGTGCTTTACAGAGAGTAAATGGGACAATGAAAAAGGAGGATTACCTCCAAATTCTTCAGGACAACCTAAAATCATCAGCTCGGAGGTTGGGTCTTGGGCGCAGTTGGGTGTTCCAACAGGACTATGACCACAAACACACGTCAAAAGTGTTTTTTTTTATGCAAAAAAGCAACAAAAAATTGGCAGCTCAATCACCACAATTTTACAGTAAAATAGAGTGTGACCATTTTACTGTAAATTTTATTGTAAAATTCTTGCCATTTTTTGACCGCAAAATCTACAGATTTTTTTTCTTACAGTGTAGGTAAAATATACATTTACTAATCAAATGCATAGGCAATCGTGTGACAATGTCATGCGGCTAATCCTTGTACATGTACAGTCGTGGTCAAAAGTTTACATTCACTTGTAAAGAACATAATGTCATGGCGGTCTCGAATTTCCAATATTTTCTACAATTCTTATTTTTTTTGGTAATAGAGTGATTGGAGCACATACTTGTTGGTCACAAAAAAATATTCATAAGTTTGGTTATTTTATGAATTTATTATGGGTCTACAGAAAATCTGCTGGGTCAAAAGTATACATACAGCAATGTTAATATTTGGTTACATGTTACAGGTTACAATACGGCGCTTTTGGTAGCCATCCACAAGCTTCTGGCAAGCTTCTAGTTGAATTTTTGACCAGTCCTCTTGACAAAATTGGTGCAGTTCAGCTAAATTTGTTGGTTTACTGACATGGACTTGTTTCTTCAGCATTGTCCACACCTTTAAGTCAGGACTTTGGAAAGACCATTCTAAAACCTTAATCCTAGCCTGATTTAGCCATTCCTTTACCACTTTTGACATGTGTTTGGGGTCATTGTCCTGTTGGAACACCCAACTGCGCCCAAGACCCAACATCCGGGCTGATCATATTAGGTTGACCTGAAGAATTTGGAGGTAATCCTCCTTTTTCATTGTCCCATTTACTCTCTGTAAAGCACCAGTTCCATTGGCAGCAAAACAGGCCCAGAGGATAATACTACCACCACCATGCTTGACGGTAGGT
>NC_084551.2:14512500-14565000 GCF_033978685.3 Nerophis lumbriciformis
ACTTCATCTTTATTGTTAGTTTTAAAGCCAATAGGCGTCCGTTCTCCCTTTTATGTCTACACACTGTGTCTGTTTGTAAGTACTCCGTGATTGTGCGCTGCCGAACATGCTCATAAAGCCAACAACGACACGACACGACGTGACGACGACGGGGCGGGGGAACCGGTAGTTTTTAGAGGCGGTATAGTACCGAATATGTCTCATTAGTGAAGTGAAGTGAATTAGTGATTTTGGCTTTAAAACGAACGATAAAGGTGACGCTATAACACTGAAACGCCCTCAGGAAGAAGTTAATTATATTTATATAGGGCTTTTATCTAGTGACTCAAAGTGCTTTTACATAGTGAAACCCAATATCTAAGTTACATTTAAACCAGTGTGGGTGACACTGGGAGCAGGTGGGTAAAGTGTCTTGCCCAAAGACACAACAGCAGTGAGACTAGGATGGCGGAAGCGGGGATCGAACCTGGAACCCTCAAGTTGCTGGCACGGCCACTCTACCAACCGAGCTATACCGCGGTGTTTTTCCAATACCCATTGGCGTTGTTAGGCCTACTTTAGGGGGGCTCAAGCTCCCCTAAAATATTGTTAAGCCCCCCTAAATAATTTGGTGATATATTTATTTATTTAATTTTTTTTTTACAAATACATGCCGACATATTCATTATAAAGTGACCCGAATATGAATTTAAATAAATAATCATATAACCTGTCATTATTCATTCAGTTTCCCCTCACTTCATAGCGTAAGGTAGAGAGCCCCTTTAGTGCTTCGGTATCCAATCCATTCCACTTGTTCATATAGAAAATGCCCACATCACTCAAAATCCAGTCCGCATTTTCTCTGCGACCTTGCTTGCGGTCCTGCAGGTGTACGAAGCACATTAGCACACAGCACTGCAGAACAAGAACGTGAACGGATGCGAAATGGACATAAGAAACTTTTTCAAGAAAGGAAGTATTCATCACTGCTTGTATTAAAATGTATTAGCTCCACTTTACACCAGGTCTGTTTTTGACAAAAAGTTACATTCCCGCTCTAAAACAATGCTGCTACTTAGTTAGCTAGTTAGTTATTTATAAAGTTAAATGTGCACTCTTTTTTACCATTTGCTATCTTTGGGGTTACTTCCTTCTGGAGCATCAGCTGTGTTTCTCACTTTACACATGGAGGAGAACAGGAGCTGAGCTCATTCACGTATGACTATCATCAGTAGATAATAATAATAATCACTCCACAACCCCTATTGACCTGTAGGAGTCAGGGCAGAGGAGCACAGAAAGTGAGAGGGGAGAGGCCTCTACTGGAAAGGTGAGTAGGAGAATAATGATACATATAAATAAATATTAAAACCATTTTTTTTTAAATGGCTTATCGATAAGCCATTTGTTTTATTTGATGTATATATATATATATATATATATATATATATATATATATATATATATATATATATATATATATATGTAATTAGGAGGACCAATAGTCAACATGATCCACAACATCCTCTAGTATACCTTTAAGTCTTTCATTCATATATATATACATACAGTATATATATATATTTATATATATATATATATACATACATACATTATATATATATTTATATATATATATACATACATATATATATATATACATACATATATATATATATATATATATACATATATATATATATATATATATATATATATATATATATATATATACATATATATATATATATACATATATATATATATATATATATATATATACATATATATATATATATATATATATATACATATATATATATATATACATATATATATATATA
This sequence comes from Nerophis lumbriciformis, assembly GCF_033978685.3. Classification (NCBI taxonomy): domain Eukaryota; kingdom Metazoa; phylum Chordata; class Actinopteri; order Syngnathiformes; family Syngnathidae; genus Nerophis; species Nerophis lumbriciformis. Next base: position 14,514,327 of record NC_084551.2, read on the forward strand.
TATACATATATATATATATATATACATATATATATATATATATATATATATATATATATATATATATATATATATATATATATATATATATATATATATATATATTTATACATATATATATATATATATATATATGTATGAAAGGCTTAATATGTATAAATACATATATATATATGTATAAATAAATAAATATATATATATATATATATATATATATATATATATATATATATATATATACGTATATATATATATATAAGAAAAACACAGACATCATCTTTGTAGTCATTTTTCTCCTGCGTGGACTTCCATCTTCCTTTACAATGAGTGAAGCTGCACGAAACCTTGTGTCTGCAATTGTAAATAATTTAGTTTTTAAGTTTTGTGTTTCTTGTAGAATCTATATAAAATAATATACATTAGCTAATTGTTAAAATAATGAAAAAAAACATCATTAAATATATTTGTTTTATTGTATTGTTACATTAATAGCTGATGTATTATTATAGGATGACTTGTTAAACATTTCATAGGATTTTCAGAGGGAGGAGAAACCAAGAAATTTCATATACGGCGTGGCGCAGTGGAAGAATGGCCGTGCGCGACCCGAGGGTCCCTGGTTCAATCCCCACCTAGTACCAACCTCGTCATGTCTGTTGTGTCCTGAGCAAGACACTTCACCCTTGCTCCTGATGGGTGCTGGTTAGCGCCTTGCATGGCAGCTCCCTCCATCAGTGTGTGAATGTGTGTGTGAATGGGTAAATGTGGAAGTAGTGTCAAAGCGCTTTGAGTACCTTGAAGGTAGAAAAGCGCTATACAAGTACAACCCATTTATCATTTATCATTTATATAACATGTAAGATGAATAAATACATAAAAAGAAAAAGAAAAAAAATGGTTAAAAGCCATCGTCCCCGGGAGCATTTCATTTCGTCCCGTGCATTTTTTAGAATAATAATAATAACAATGAATAATTTCTAAGTCTTTGTTAGCCATTTGTGAAGTTTTGTGCTCGTGTGCTACATTCGCTCGCATCCTGTGCATCTCCTGGGGGCTGTCCTCAAAAGCTAGTGACGCCCCTGCCAATACCGGTGTACCGTACAACCCTACTTTGCACACGTTTAGTAGATTTTAGTACACGCAGACCTTTAGGAAATCAGGCCAAATGTTGGAAATCTATAAAAACAACATCAATATTGTTTTTTCTAAACTGATAACTCATAAAGCAACCTGACATTTGTGTTCCACTTTATTGTGCCGTTTTATCTCAAATATCGCCAGAAAAATGATTTCATAATGATTTACAGAAGGACGGAAAGTATGAGGTTGTAGGAGATGCAACAAGCAAGAAAGTAGATTTCTTTGTGAGAAATGTGAAGAACGTGGAGCACGCAAGTGGGCCACGAAGACAAAGTGGACACGAAATGATTGCCGGCCACCTCTGATTTGCACAGATGTTTCGCCTCATATCCACAAGCATGTGATCACAGTCACTGGTTTGTCCTCGCCTGGCGCCCGCTTATGCAGCTTGCCTCACGGTCCCTCCACATTACACACAGCTCTATTTGACTGTGATGGGTCTTGAAAGCCAGAAGACATACGCGGCGGTAACAACATCAATGCGCTTCGCCAGGTTTTCAAGTTAGGGACACGTCTTACTTTAATTATAACCTTTGTGTTGTTTATTTTTTGCTCCAAAGAGACACGTGTTTGTCGTGCTTTATGGAGTTCCGTGCTTTCCCCGGTTCCCCCCCCCGTCCCCCGCTCCCAACCCTCCTTCTTGTCCTCCTTTCCAGTCTTTGGAGAAAAGATCTCAGTTTGGGCAAAAAAAAGGGACAGGGTAACGGTGGGAGGGGAATGGTGGGGGCAGCAGTGATCTGCAAATCATTTATTTACATTCGGCATCTGCATAATGAGACGGGGGGGCCAATGGCAGCCCCGGCTGGCTGGAGACAGGGTGGCATGCCTTCAGTTTTAATGGGCACATGGAGGAAACTTCCAATCCTTCTTGACATTTCTCATAGCGAAATAAACGTGCTCCGGGTCAGAGTGTCTATTAGGAAGATAAGAGACGAGCAAGTCAATTATACTTCAATGACTATATAGCCAGGGGACCTCATTAACATGATCAGGGAGGTCCACGCTGCAGTATATAGCCCTTCTCCTGATTATGGAGGAATGACATAGCCGTTTTTTTGGACCAAAAAAGACGAGAAATAGACAAATACGTTCAAAGATACATAAGCCGGGGCAAAGCCACAAAGGAGCACGCGTCGCCAGGATGAAGTGTCTGGCCAACGAGCCAGAAATTGTTGACACGTTCCAAAAAAAAAAAAAAAGTGAGCGCCGCACTCCGTCAGGGGTCGAGGGGAGCTTCTATCTGCTGATGGGGTCACGGGAGAAGTGGATGCTTTGGGAGAGCGTTTGTGGCAGGGGATGTTGCGAGCTGTCATGCACGGCCAGGGCGCATGGCCTTGGGTTGCAAGGGTGGCAGCGGTGCGTGCGTGCGCGTGTGTTAGTGAGCAGACGGGAGGTGGGGGGGACAGGCAGAGGCATGGGTTAAAAAAAGCAGAGCCTGGGGTTTGCTGGGCCTAGTGGTGCATGTTTTTTTTTTCCCCTCGTTTCCTCTTTGCTAACTCGTTTTCTCAGGGAGGAAGCGGCAATCTGTTGACATTGATGGGATGAGTGGAGACAGGGCACAGGGGAACGGCTTGTCTTTTCTAGTGCTTGCATAGTGTGCATCATATCAAGGCGCTGCTTGGATAAGGCTCTAATTAATGTGTCTTCATGCCTCTCTGGATCAATGACAATTGATCACCAGTCATCTTATCAGTGACAAAACTGCATGCTGCTCACAGTAGGGGAAACTATTTGCATATACCTTTTACATTTAACATGGAACAACACAGCATTACTTTAACCAGGAAAAAAATGTTCCCTATTTTTCGGACTATAAGGCGCACTTAAAATCCTTTCATTTTCTCAAAACTCGCCAGCGCGCCTTATAACCTAATGTACGGAATTATTTTGGTTGCGCTTACCGACCTCGAAGCAATTTTACTTGGTACATGGTGAAATGTGACCAGTAGATGGCAGTCACACATAAGAGATACGTGTAGACTGCAATATGATGGCAGTCACACGTAAGAGATGTGTGTAGACCGCAATATGACTCAAGTAAACAACACCAAAATTGTATATGTTCCATTGAAAATATAGAACATTACACACGGCGCTCAAAAATCTACCAACATGTTTTAGTATGACTTTGGTAAGCTATGAAGCCGCACCGCTTGATGGATTGTACTGTGCTTCAACATACGAGTATTATTATGGTGTGTGTATAAGGTAAGACATATTATCTGGCGTTTTGTTTCGCAATATTATGCAAAAGGAACTTTTCTTACCATCGTTGCTGATCTGTATTTGGGATCTGCATAAGTAAATCCTGAAAATTTGCGCCTTTGTAGTCCGTGCTGACATTGTAGTCGATAAGCTTCTTCTTTTTCTCTAGCTTCTTGTTATGGGACATTCATCCTCCGCTGTTGCCATTTCTAATATAAAGAAGTGTAAAGTTCTTACTTACATCTGTCAGTAAACTCACCATGAAAGCGCTAAAACATACCGGTGTAGTGAGTTTCCATTATTCACCCAAGGAACTTTAGTTATTAGAGAGTTCCGGTCGGACGGTTTCTCACGGGACACATGTCCGGCGTTGTTATTGCATTAGTGAGCCACGAATGAGGAGATACTGCTCCGTTATTGATTTAAGTAAAATCAGAATGTCATTAAAACAGTTAGCTCCATCTTTTGACACTTCTTCCACCCCCGTCCTTGCACGCTACACCGCTACGACAAAGATGACGGGGAGAAGACGCTGCTGAAGGTGAGCCACGTAAATAAGACCGCCCACAAAACGGCACATCCTGAAGCGACTGTCAGAAAGCGGCCTGAAGATGATCTGTAAAACATAATCTATGCAACATTTTGACCAAAGAACCACCATTACATGTTATGTAGACCACAAGGAAATGTTTTAAATTTAGAAAAAAATCATAATATGACCCCTTTAATGCGCCTTATAATCCAGTGCGCCTTTTATGAAAATAGACCTGAATAAACCCGCTCATCGGCAGTGCGCCTTATAATCCGGTGCACCCTATGTTCCGTAAAATACGCTACACATTTAATATAGAAACGTACAGTTCAAGCATAAACTTCAGGATATTTTCCCAAAGTGTTTTTATTACGCTCTACGCATGGAAAAAAACAAAACAATTTCAAGCAATGAACAACATGCATTCAACTAAAATTCGAATAGAACATTTCCTGGTGCTAAGGTTTGCTTTAATTGTCTGCGGGATAGCTTAACTTGCAAACAACTGGTCATTGGGTTTTCTGATCTGATCAACCAGTACCGTCAAGTCTATAAAAGCTGTGCAGATCAACAGAGATGTGTTCCACCAAAACCTCAGGGACCTCCAATCGCCCCATCAATTGGATTTCCTACTAGAAAATGGTGTACGCTCAAATACAGAAAACGGCATCGCACAAAAAAATTCAGACGTATTAAAGCAGGGGTCCCCAAACTACGGCCGGATCCGGCCCGCTAGCGTCCAAAATCCATCCCGCGGGAAGTCCCAAGTTAAAAAAAAAAGAAAAAAAAAGTTTTTTTTTTCTTTTCTTTATTATTATTTTTTGAAATCTGTCTTTTCTAATCCATTTTCTATCGCTTGTTACTTTCGGTGTGTCAGTGTCATATTGTCTAAAAATGAATATTTATATCGATAGCGTGACATCATCGCGCTCGGAATATATATATACAAAAACATTTTTTTAAATGTTTTTTTTTTTTAATCATTATTTTTTTTATATCTGTCTTTTCTAATCCATTTTCTACTACTTGTTACTCTCGGTGTCTTGGTGTCACATTGTCTAAAAATGCATCTTCTCATCGATGACGTGACATCACGGAATAAATATATATATATACATAGGCCCCGAGCCAAAAAGTTTGGGGACCCCTGTTTTAAAGTGTGCGGACGCATTGATCAATGCACATTTCTTTTGTGCATTACAATCAACGTGGAATTGAGCGCACATGTTGTAGTGACTCGCCACTCCAACATGTGCACGACCCCATTTAAGTAGGCAAATCGTATTTAAATTAGATCCCCCCATTCTGCTTAGTCAAAAAACACAAAGTTAATAAGCAAGACGGCGAAAAAGAAGAATTTCTCCGACAATGAGTTTGAGGTGCTTCTTACTGGAGTAAAGGTGTGCAAAATTTACTCTATTCGCTATTGTTGCATTTAGTATTTCACACTTATTGCACAGGTTTTTAACATGAGTATACTTTGGTCACAGAGACAATCAAGGGCTTGTTTGAAAGATTTTAAAGGGGTAATGTTATGTTTTTTTTCTACACTTGAAACACTTCCTTACGGTCTACATAACATGTAATGGTGGTTCTTTGGTCAAAATGTGTCATGACTTGGTCCTGGGTGTTTGCTTTTCCGGGATGCAACGGAAAGTTGGCTCGGGCGAGACGGGAATGTAAATACATGATTTATTTAATATATCAAAATAAAGTACAAACGAAAAGCGCGCACAGTGGCGGAGAACAAACTATGAAACCAAAAGACTATAGCAAAAAAAAGTACAAACGAAAAGCGCGCACAGTGGCGGAGAACAAACTATGAAACCAAAAGACTATAGCATTAATAAACAAAACTTACTTGGCATGGACTAAAAGGAGCAGCATGAACGATGGACATGAAATCAAGTGTCAGAAATGTGCAGAGCATAATTGTGGGATGTCACCAGGACGACAAACTGAAAACAATGAACTTAAATACTATAGACATGATTAACGAAAACAGGTGCGTGACTCAAAACGTGAAACAGGTGCGTGACGTGACAGGTGAAAACTAATGGTTGCTATGGTGACAAAACAAAAGTGCACAAAAAGTCCAAAAACAAAACCGAACATGACTAAAACAAAAACATGATCACACAGACATGACAAAATGTTGCATAGATTATGTTTGTACTGTAGGTCATGCCATTGTTTTGGTGGCTAACACTGCCTGGGTTTTCAGAGAAAGTATGGGTTGCATAGTGGACATACATACAGTATATTCAAAGTCGGTTTTCTTCTGTATGCATGAGTCTTTTATAATTTTTTTTCTACATTTAAAACACTTCCTTGTGAAATGAAATAATGTATGACATAATGAAATGAAATAATTCATCAAATCGAAAAATCAATGAAAATGATTAAATGTAATTTTACATTAAACAAAGTAATGACATGTATTAACACATGTATGTATTCAATCCCAATTATAATTAATGAATGACACTTTTAGGCAAATATTTAAAGATTTATTTAATTTTGACCCTTTTGGCCCCCCCGTAGCTAACTTCCGGTTTGTGTGTTTTGGTCTTTGCAGAGCATTTTCCTGTCGACTGTTATTGAGGGGTTTTCTTGCACGACATCTGACCAATGGGTGGCAGTTTATGGCAAGACACGTACGTTTCTACTAGAGAGACGAATGCGCAACCTTGATGATAAAGGGGACTTATTATGCAAAACATTTTTTTCTGGTACCTGTTTTTTGTCATTTGGATCTAAATAATTCCCCAAAATTTGAAATCAAACCATGCAGGCATGGCAGAAATATTTATAAAACAATTTTGCCCTCCTTTATACTTCTGTCATGTCTGTGTAATCATGTTTTGTTTTAGTCATGTTTTGTTTTGTTTAGTTATTGGACTCTTTAGTTTCTGGCTTTTCACTCCCTTGTCTTGTTTCCATGATTACCCATTAGTTTCACCTGTTCCACGTTTGGACTCATTGGCCCACTCTTGTTTGTCACCATAGCAACCCATTAGTTTTCACCTGTCACGTCACGCACCTGTTTCACGTTTTGAGTCACGCACCTGTTTTCGTTAATCATGTCGGTAGTATTTAAGTTCATTGTTTTCAGTTCGTCGTTCTGGCGAAATCCCGGATTCATACCCCTGTCACACTTTTACCTCTGCACACTTCATAGTCCATGCCAAGTAAGTTTTTGGTTTATTAATGCCACAGTTAGTGTTTTTGTTTAATTGTTCACAGTTTTTTGCCCACGTGCAAGTCTTTTTGTTTCGTTAGTCAAGTTTGTACATCCGCCTTGAGCGCGCTTTTTGTTCCTTTGAGTGTTATAAATAAATATGTATTCACCTTCACGCCATGACCAGTCCAGCTTTACTTGCATCTCGGGAAAACAAACACACCATAGTCCACGTCTTGACAACTTCCCCCTGTTTGCAATTTACCTCATTTGTGACGTTTTTCCCACTGGTGAGGTCAGCAGATATATCCATATATACCGACATTGTAGTCAATAAGCTCTTTATTTTTCCCTATCCTCTTGTTGTGGGGCAGACTGGCTCGTACATGCACATGCATCCTCCGCTTTTGCCATTTCTACTACAAAGTAGCGTATAGTTCTAACTTATATCTGTCAGTAAACTCCATATCAGGTCTGGGCAATTATTTTGACTCGGGGGTATATCTATTTTTCGGAACACTATTACAAAACCTCACAATAATGTCTGATTGAATGCTAAAAACGTTATGACTGACCTTCTGAAAAAACAGAATGGAATTTTCCGTTTTTTTACTGAATGTACATGAAAATAAAGAATGTGGGATTTACAAAAATAACTATGAACAATAAAACACTGAATATTGACAACATATGACTGACATATTTTAAAATCAAGAGAAAGGCAACAAAAATGCAACAAACACAGCGAAATATGAACGCAAAGGGTAAAAAAAACAAAACACCTACAATCTGATATATCTCTTTTCTTGCAGAACTTTGCTGTAAAAATCTCCTTCCGCGTCTGTCCCTGACACCCGCATTTCAGGCTGGCTGCCCTGGAAACACTCTGTGGAAAGAAACCACGTCCACACTGCTTGGTGCCTCGTCTGAGCTGCTGTGACGTAGATTACCATAGTAACTGGTATATCATGCAAAAGCGCAGATTCCAACCATTGAAATATTTTGTATAGTTCAAGACTTACGGTAATTTGAAAACATCACTGCACATCATAATGGCAGCTACAGTTTCCATCTTAAAGATCTAAAAAAATTATTTGCGAGTGTCCGGCGGGCCAGATTGACGGGCCTTAGTTTGCCCAGGTCTGTTCCATATGGAAGCGCTAAAAACTACAACATGGCTGACGGGGAGAAGACGCAGTCGAAGTGGAGGCACGTTATTTTTAACCGCCCACAAAATGGCTTGAAGATGGTGTGTAAAACATAATCTATGCAAGATTTTGACCAAAGAACCACAATTAAATGTTATGTAGACCAGTGTTTTTCAACCTTTTTTGAGGCAAGGCACATTTATCTCATTAAAAAATCCAGAGGCACACCACCAGCAGAAAACGTTAAAAAATGAAACTCCACCAGGTCGTCGTGCCTTATTTTGAGTTTGTTGGCGTTTTCCTGTGTGCAGTGTTTTAGTTCTTGTCTTGCGCTGTTATTTTGGTGGCCCTTCCTGTTTTGTTGGTGTTTTCCTGTAGCAGTTTCATGTCTTCCTTTGAGCGCTATTCCGCACACCTGGTTTGTGTTAGCAAGCAAGACTATTTACATTGTTGCTATCCTTCTTTGTGTGGACATTGTTGATTGTCATGTCAAGAACGGATGTACCTTGCGGACGCTGTAAGTTTTTGCTGTCGTCCAGCATTCTGTTTCCGTTTACTTTGTAGCCAGTGCAGTTTTACTTTCGTTTTTGCATAGCCATTGCCTTTCCCTTTCGTTAATTTTTGGTTAAAGCATTACATACCTTTTTAACTTCACACTGCCTCCCGATGTGGTCTGCATATTGGGAGCACAAAAAAAACATCCTTGTCTCACCCGACACATTTTGACTTTTACAAAGCAATTAACCACCTGCTGCCACCTACTGACATGGAGTATTACGTGGTTACCCTGCTGAGTTTTACACAGCACAGACACTAAGCAACGGCACATTATTTGCAGATTATAATTATTGATTTGCAAAAAATATTTTTTGGACCAATTAGGTGAAGTTGCACAATTTCCCACGGCACACCAGACAATCAAATCAAATCAAATCAAATCAACTTTATTTATAAAGCACATTTAAAATTTACCACAGGGGTAGCCAAAGTGCTGTACAATGGGCAGTTAAAAGATAATACGAGTACCAAGCAAACACAACACAACACAAACAAAACACGATAAAAAATAAATAAATAAAATAGAATAAATAAAATATCTCACAGCACAGTGGTTGAAAAGCACTGATGTAGACCACAAGGAAATGTTTTAACTGAAAAACAAAACAAAACATAAAATTAACCCTTTAAAACTAATGCATATTGGGGGAAACAGACTTTGAATATCTGTCTACTCTGCATGAAAGGGTTATAGATCATTGAAATAAAAGCTAACTCATAGTCTCTCTGCAAACCAAGGCAGTGTTACACACTGAAGCAATGGCGTGACTTACAGTACTGCAATACACTCCAGAATCATAAAGTATATTGCAGGCATATACAGTACCAGTACAACAATATTAGATTATAAAGGTTCTGCCCCCCCCCCCCCCGTCACCTTGCATATTAAAAAGGTATAAAAAAATGCTTAGATGTTAAAATTGCAAAATCAGCAGATAATAGGCAAATCATTATTCAAAATTCCTACAGCCTTTTGATAGCCCATGACAAGATTTGAATCAAAGAGGTCCGATTGCATGAATAGAATTGTATTGCTATTTATTCAGTGCATTTATGTTTGGTTTTGAATGCATGGCGTGCACGTAGAAATAGAGAGTATTGATAGTGCCCGGGAGGATCGCAGAACAAGCCTTTGTCGGCATGCACACCAAGCCCACACAAAGACATGCCACTTGGAGGGACTGTGGCCAAGTACCTCAGCGTGCATACCTCCTTTATTGCTCCCTGAAACATGAATAATTTGATTATTTGATGACAGCTTACTTCTTATATCTGTTTCGGCACCATATGTGTCTAATATGCTCTTCGCCCTCTACATGAATGCCTCGCCTTGGGGTCTAGCAGAGGCCAGAGCCACTTTCAAACCTGGAGGGAACACACTTGGTCGTGAATTCGTAGGGGCATAGCACTCTGCAAAAGCGCAGCCGACTGAATTCAAGTGAATATTCAAGGAGAAATCCTACGCCATGCTTGGTGCTTTTTTCCCCCCTCCTTCTCCTGCTTCAGGCTAAATACTGATTTATTGAAACATCTTCACCTAAACAAAGAATCAACTCAAGTGGAACAATACTTTCAATTGACTATTTCATTACTTTCATTGCTTCCCCAAAGAAGTGCACTCGTTATGATTGCTTTTCCAAGTCCTTTTCCTTGAGAAACTAACACACACAAGGACTACCAGTTGAAATAATGTACAGTTCTGCAGTCCGTGTCTCTCTTTTGCTCCAAACCAGGGGTGTCAAACGTACGGCCCGAGGGCCAGATCAGGCCCGCAAAGAAGTTTTATCCGGCCCTCGAGATGAGTTTGCTAAGTATTAAAATTAACCTGAAATTTTTGAATGAAAGAAACAGCTGTTCTAAATGTGTCCACTGGATGTCGAAATAGCAATTATTTGTATCTTTGTGGATGATTTGTACATAGGATATATGTACAAAATAAACCACATGATGTTAGTGCATCAGTCGAGGAAAATGATCAAACTACACAAATGACATACTGTAATTTGATTTTGATATATTTTTTTTTAATCTTGGTCGATTGAAAATTAACAGCAATGAGTTGACTGAAGAACATTATCACATAATTTATTCAGAAAATATAAATAACGACAAATAAAGATATAATACTATTAACCGCAACATGTAAGTGTAAAAAAAACCCAACAAGATTTGTACAATTTTAGAATTTTCTTGTTCTATTTTTAAACAAAGAAAACAATCTGAAGTTGTCTTTATTTTTAAGTTATCGTGCCGTGATTTTACCAGTCCGGCCCACTTGGGAGTAGATTTTTCTCCATGTGGCCCCCGATCTAAAATGAGTTTGACACCCCTGCTCTAAATGATCTGACTGGGTGACAGTTATGGTCATGCAATATACACAATATACAAACCCCGTTTCCATATGAGTTGGGAAATTGTGTTAGATGTAAATATAAACGTAATACAATGATTTGCAAATAATTTTCAACCCATATTCTGTTGAATATGCTACAAAGACAACATATTTGATGTTCAAACTGATAAACAACACATGCCAGCAACACATGACAAAGAAGTTGGGAAAGGTGGCAATAAATACTGATAAAGTTGAGAAATGCTCATCAAACACTTATTTGGAACATCCCACAGGTGAACAGGCAAATTGGGAACAGGTGGGTGCCATGATTGGGTATAAAAGTAGATTCCATGAAATGCTCAGTCATTCATAAACAAGGATGGGGCAAGGATCACCACTTTGTCAACAAATGCGTGAGCAAATTGTTGAACAATTTAAGAAAAACCTTTCTCAACCAGCTATTGCAAGGAATTTAGGGATTTCACCATCTACGGTCCGTAATATCATCAAAGGGTTCAGAGAATCTGGAGAAATCACTGCACGTAAGCAGCTAAGCCCGTGACCTTCGATCCCTCAGGCTGTACTGCATCAACAAGTGACATCAGTGTGTAAAGGATATCACCACATGGGCTCAGGAACACTTCAGAAACCCACTGTCAGTAACTACAGTTGGTCGCTACATCTGTAAGTGCAAGTTAAAACTCTCCTATGCAAGGTGAAAACCGTTTATCAACAACACCCAGAAACGCCGTCGGCTTCGCTGGGCCTGAGCTCATCTAAGATGGACTGATACAAAGTGGAAAAGTGTTCTGTGGTCTGACGAGTCCACATTTCAAATTGTTTTTGGAAACTGTGGACGTTGTGTCCTCCGGACCAAAGAGGAAAAGAACCATCCAGATTGTTACAGGCGCAAAGTTGAAAAGCCAGCATCTATGATGGTATGGGGGTGTATTAGTGCTCAAGACATGGGTAACTTACACATCTGTGAAGTCGCCATTAATGCTGAAAGGTACATACAGGTTTTGGAGCAACATATGTTGCCATCCAAGCAACGTTAACATGGACGCCCCTGCTTATTTCAGCAAGACAATGCCAAGCCACATGTTACATCAACGTGGCTTCATAGTAAAAGAGTGCAGGTACTAGTTTGGCCTGCCTGTAGTCCAGACCTGTCTTCCATTGAAAATGTGTGGCGCATTATGAAGCCTAAAATACCACAACGGAGACCCCCGGACTGTTGAACAACTTATGCTGTACATCAAGCAACAATGGGAAAGAATTTCACCTGAAAAGCTTAAAAAATTGGTCTCCTCAGTTCCCAAACGTTTACTGAGTGTTGTTAAAAGGAAAGGCCATGTAACACAGTGGTGAACATGCCCTTTCCCAACGACTTTGTAACGTGTTGCAGCCATGAAATTCTAAGTTAATTATTATTTGCAAAAAAAAAAAAATAAAGTTTATGAGTTTGAACATCAAATATCTTGTCTTTGTAGTGCATTCAATTGAATATGGGTTGAAAAGGATTTGCAAATCATTGTACCGATTGTAGCTGAGATAGGCTCCAGCGCCCCCGCGACCCCAAAGGGAATAAGCGGTAGAAAATGGATGGATGGATGTATTCCGTTTATATTTACATCTAACACAATTTCCCAACTCATATGGAAACGGGGTTTGTAAATGATTTCAATTTAGATAAATAAATAAACTCTTTCTTACAAGAACTATTATCACCGAAGGACAGGGATTAGCCAAACATGCTACACTGCACACAGTAGGAGGATGCAAGAAGCCATGCTAACCACTAAGCTAGAGCTCTTGAATGTAAACAGAGGTGGACGGATCGATACAAACTTCGACAGTAACGATACAAAGTATAGTATCAGTATATAATCGATACTACAGTGTTTGGATCGATATTTTTTTGTTATCACAAACTAATTTGGTCGCTTCTGTTATTGTTTACAAACTCATGAAAAATAAGCTTTCAGCTCCAGGAGGGCTTTAAGGGCATTAACCAAAGTATTTAAAATCAGTTTTTGATTATGTTTGTTATTTTGCACTATTAAAATACTATAATCAAACGTAACAAGGAAATACTTTAGATATCAAATTGATATTGTTACACTGCCATCCTATTTTGATTGATAAATTAAAAATATAATCACTCAATGATCTTGAAAATTGTAAGTGACCAATGTGACCGATACGGCCCTAGTAACAACTTAGAATTGGATTGATACCCAAATTAATATAAAGTATCCAAACAACATAAGAATAAGTGATTATTACAACTTAACAGAAGTGTAGATAAAACCATACTACAACAGAAAGTTACCAGAAAAATAACAGAATATTATCAAGTGTATTAGAAATAATTTTGAGAAAATAACACAACCGAAAATGACGGAATATGTCAGCAGCTAAATTAGGAGCTTTGTAACCTGTTTTGAAATGGTTTTATTATCATTTATATGCCAACTAGTATGTTCTAATATACGGTATGTTGTTATCGCAGCGATATAGATTTCAGGCCATATCCAGCGCCCCCCGCGACCCCAAAGGGAATAAGCGGTAGAAAATGGATGGATGGATGGATGGATTGTCCATTCCTCGTAACAGTGATGGCCAACAATAAAGTTGACAAATTAACCTAACTTATTCCTAATTCTTATAAAGAAAATATTTATTAACTTAATGTTTTTTTGTTTTTTTTGAGCCCCATCAAGAGAACAAATTTACACTACTCACAGGTTATATATGATGATATTTTAGTGCTTTTGTTAAAAGGGAACTGCACTTTTTTGGGGGGAATTTTTCCTATCGTTCACAATCATAATGAAAGACATGACGATGGATTTTTTTTAATGCATTCTAAATATTAAATAAATGTGATCAAAAGTCTGCTTACAATGGAGCCTATTAGAGCGGTTCAATTTTGCCTATAGAGCCCCTAAAAAACATCCAGACACCTCCATTAGGGTTTTAAATGCATCATGTAAGTATATATGTAATATAGTAACAGGCACATTCGTAATAACATGTAGTATTTACGTTTATTAATATTTAAATTGCATTAACAAAAAAAATCCAGCCGTCATGTCTTTCACAATGATTGTACACAATAGGCAAAAACTCCAAACAAGTTCCCCTTTAACACTGATGTACAACACAGCAATAAAAATCAACATAGCAGCATGTAATTTTTTTTAAGATATATTTTTTATAAACTATATTTTTTGTTGATAAAACTGTATGTTTTATTGACACTGAGAAATTATTGTTTTTATTTTATTAAATACTTCATTGTGACACATGTTTTAATTTTATTTTTAATGGCTATATTGCATATAAATTATACATTTTTGGGTTCTACAGAGGTACAACACATACATAAAAAATAACAATAAAACAGTGATTTTTTTTAATCTAAAAATGTTTTATTCGATATAAATGTTACTATTTTTTAAATGTAATATTCTTTATAGATTATATACTTTATTTGAGGAACATTACAGTAATGAAAAACAACAATAAAACAGCATTAAAAAATATGTAATTAAACTGAACACTTATACAGGATTTCTTCCTTTAAATCATATATGTCATTCATTTTATTGAAACAGAGAAAAACAACAGTAAATCAGTGACTGTTTTAAATAAGCAATTGTATATAATGTACAGGTAATTTTTTAAAAGGTTTATGATATTCCTCTCCAAATATATGTTTAAAAATGTGTCAAAGAAAATTCAGTTTAAATGAAAACATGCTTGCTGGTTATTCATACACATATCCAACCCATGTACTTTATGATTTCTTATTATTAAATTAGGGCTGGGCAATATGGCTGAAAACCATATCACGATATACATGTTTTTATATTGATTGATATTGATCATTATTTAGATTTTGTATGATTTATACAAGCCTGCCAATAAATACAGTAATACTGAATTTACAACTTAGCAAGAATGCTATTAATCAGTGGAGAAGGTGTTTTGTGGCCAGGTTGTAAAATAATTGCATACTATTTGAAGGTAGTTGCAGTTTCAAAACACTAAATAGCAGTAGCGTATAAGCTATTGAACACTACACAGAGTAGTTTGGTAAGCTACTCATTAACCGTCTGCATTAAAACCAACAAAACTTAAGACAAGTTTCTGATACTGAGTTGATGTATCAAGATATCACAGTTTGTCTCCTCACTCCATGCAGAGAATCCACAGCGAGACAGAAAGACGGCGCAACCAAACCTCGTTTGGCTGTGAGCGAACATTTCCTGTTTCCTGTTTAGCTGGTTTCCCAAAGCGAGTGACTTCATGCAACACATTTTGCTTCACAATTTCTGGTTTCCTCCGACAATTTTTTTTAACTATAATCAAATGTTTTGTCAAACGCATTTTATATTGATATCGATTATGTGTCTATTGCGATATATATACTGACACCGTTTTAGCCCGAAATCAAATTTATACCAGGTTTTTTTCTACATTGTGGTAATACACTACGTGTCAACATGTGTGTTTGTGTTGTTTATTGAATGTGGCACTGCTTATAATTTCACGTGAGGGGCCACAAAGGTCAGCGCATTGAGGCCCTGTGGCCATTCTAATGAGGACTTTGCAGGAAGCTTCCATCACGTGTCCTCCTCATTCACATCACACAAAAAAGAACCTGATGGCACCACGTTACACAATTATCAGATTGGAAGAATAGTAAGGGTCCAGTCAGAAGAATATATATATATATATAGCCTATACTACTCGTGGAGAAAATGTTGAAAGGTTTCAATGACAGTATAAGAGGAGCTGTCAGGCTGCACCATGACCGTGACCTCTTTCCTTATTGACGAATGTTTGTGCTCTACTTGTTGCTGGCTGTTTACCTGCTTCTAAACAGCTCCTTTTGGTCTGACATCATCTACAGAACATAGGCATGTAAAACTATTATTTTGATCACTTAATTGCATGTTTTTGTTGCCCTGGTACGTGATTACGTCAAAACTGATATGGTTAACAATATGAGCAAACCATTTATATAAAAGACTTGTATGATCTTCCATAGCCTGTACTTCCTCATACTCTTTCCTCATGTCCTTAAGAATTCTAAGGAAAACATTATTAGAAGAGGACACAAAATAGAATACAAGCGGCTTACCTTCTTTTCCCTCGTTTTTTTTTGTTTTAGCACCATGTCTGCTTTTCTTTCTACGTTTTTCTGCAGATTCTTGACTCAGTCTTTCTCCCATTGGGGGTGCACCTGATTATCAGGATTGCATTTTGCTTGAGTCTTTGACATTTTTTCCCGACCAAAACCCTTCTTCAAAGTGAGACTCAATAAAATTATCGCTGCAAATTACACTCCTCTCGTTTCGTCCGCCCCGCTGAACTAGTGTGTGCAAACTAGTGTTGTCCCGATACCAATATGTTGGTACCGGTACCACAATTACTTCAATACTTTTCGATACTTTTTTAAGTAAAGGGGAACACAAAAAATTGCATTATTCGCTTTATTTTAACAAAAAAATCTTATGATACATTAAACATATGTTTCATTATTGCAATTATCCATCCATCCATCCATTTTCTACCGCTTATTCCCTTTTGGGGTGGCGGGGGGCGCTGGAGCCTATCTCAGCTACAATCGGGCGGAAGGCGGGGTACACCCTGGACAAGTCGACACCTCATCGCAGGGCCAACACAGATAGACAGACAACATTCACACTCACATCCACACACTAGGGCCAATTTAGTGTTGCCAATCAACTTATTCCCAGGTGCATGTCTTTGGAAGTGGGAGGAAGCCGGAGTACCCGGAGGGAACCCACGCAGTCACAGGGAGGACATGCAAACTCCACACAGAAAGATCCCGAGCCCGGGATTGAACCCAAGACTACTCAGGACCTTCGTATTGTGAGGCAGATGCACTAATAGTGAACATAAATGACAACTTGTCTTTTATTAGTAAGTAAACAAACAAAGGCTCCTAATTTAGTTTGCTGACGTATGCAGTAACATATTGTGTCATTTTCCATTCTGTTATTTTGTCAAAATTATTAAGGACAAGTGGTAGAAAATTAAAATTATTAATCTACTTGTTCATTTACTGTTAATATCTGCTTACTTTCTCTTTTAACATGTTCTATCTACACTTCTGTTAAAATGTAATAATCACATATTCTTCTGTTGTTTGGATGCTTTACATTAGTTTTGGATGATACCACACATTTGGGTATCAATCTGATACCAAGTCATATTGGTCATATTCAAAGTCCTCATGTGTCCAGGGACATATTTACTGAGTTTATAAACATAACATACATTTTAAAAAACCCGAAAGAAGATGAAAAAATATTGACATAATCATAGTAGTATCGACTAGATACGCTACTGTACTTGGCATCATTACAGTGGATGTCAGGTGTAGATCCACCAATGGCGTTTGTTTACATTTTGACGCCGGTGAGCTACGGTGTGTAGTGAAGCATGTTTAGCTATTCCTCGTCCTGCATGGATGATACTTGTAAGAAATTTACTTTATTTGATTTGTTGCCATGAAGGCGAGGATTAGTGCTTTAGAAGTAGCTAAAACACTGCAGACTGCGGCTGAACTTTAGCCGTAAGTTATAACGTTTCAGTGTTATAACTTCACATTTATCGTTAGTTTTTAAGCCAAAATGTGTCCGTTCTCCCTTTTCTGTCTACACACTGTGTCTGCTTGTAAGTACTCCATGATTGTGCGCTGCCGAACATGCTCGTCTGCTCGTAAGTCAGCAATGACACGACGTGACGAAGACGGGGGTCAGGGGGGGTGGTGGACTGGTACTTTTTAGAGGCGGTATAGTACTGAATATGATTCATTAGTATCGCGGTACTATACTAATACCGGTATACCCTACAACCCTAGTGCAAACTATAAAATTGTGTGTACTAATAGTGCGCGTGTTGTGTGTGCTCTACTAAGACTGTGTGTACAATTGATAACAAGCGCAAAAATGGTGCAGACCGCCCTTTTTAAATAAGGCTTTTGCGTGTACTATGCAACTACACAACCAAGACACTCATTTCCCTCCACGTTCATGTTAATATGCTCTCCAACCCAGTGATGTGCAGTCACTAGAGGCAGGTGAGGCGGGGCCTCACCTGCCATCATGGAAAGAAAAAAAATGTAAAAAGAAAAAAAATTAATTAAATTGTTATATGTATCCAGTGATTATACTATAAAGTTATTTTCCATTTAACTTCACCAATTTTAGATTATTTTTATTCAAAATCGCTGAATTTTCACATTTGCCGTTCAAATACTGAGAAGAGACGGTGCGGTGAACAGCAGCCAGTCGAGGCACGTCACTCAGTGCCTCAACATGGATTCCGGACTCGGCTAATTGCTGGCCTGCTGTGCAGTGAGACCGTATTGCTATATGAATTATATTATACATTTCCATAGTTTAGTTAGCTGAGGTATATAATGTACAGTGTATTTTGTCAACAACTGTATGTGTGTAACGTATTTCTTGTGCTGAGCGATCATAAAACTGCTGCAAAAGACGCACTGGCTGAGGCTCCAGTAATCCCGCCTCCTGCACCCCCGCCGTAGAATTGTTATATCAACTATTTTCATGGGCTTTCCTCTTTGTGATGTTAAGTTCCTGTTATGCGCTGTTATACAGTATATGCCTTGAGCTCTTATTTTGAAGGCGCTAAGAGCGGAAGTGATGACACGGAGTGGAGCGTAGGTTTTTGAAAGAAGGTAAATAAAGTGGTCCTCGTGTAAACTGGAGCCTCCGTGTTTGTTATTTTGTAGTTTCATGCAGTATAGGCGACATTTATAAACCCTCGGTTACACTTTTTTAAATAGATTCAATCTTGCACGTGGAAAGTTTAAGTGAGGGCTTTAGTTGCGGCATGGACTTCATTTATAACTTAGTAAAGGTAAGACCATATTAACATTTTTTTTATTAAATGTGCTTTTTTGTGTGCTACAGTTTGTATGTGTAAAGTTAAAGTTAAGTTAAAGTACCAATGATTGTCACACACACACTAGGTGTAATGAAATTTGTTGTCTGCATTCGACCCATCCCCTTGTTCACCCCCTGGGAGGTGAGGGGAACAGTGGGCAGCAGCCGCGCCGCGCCCGGGAATCATTTTTGGTGATTTAACCCCCAATTCCAACCCTTGATGCTGAGTGCCAAGCAGGGAAGAATGCTGGTATGAGCTTTTAAACATAACCCGTTAACTGCTGCCAATCAAATGGTGAATAAGATACTCTTTAGGGTTCATATGTTTGTAAATCTGACTGTGATGAAGTCAGTGCCTCACCAGCCATCAACCTCACCGCACGTCACTGCTCCAACCTCTGTGCAATGCTGTTGGACTAGCAGCACACATCTATAATCTGTTCCACTTCTTCAGCAATATCGCAATCTATAGACAACAGAAACTACTTTTATTGCGCTGATGCTCTGCAGGGAGGGGATGGAGTGCATTCATGCATCAGATATGATCCAGGCACAAAAAAATGCATATTGCAAGACGGTTTTTCATACATTGTTGGAAATATAGCGTGTGAGTGTGAGTGTGAATGTTGTCTGTCTATCTGTGTTGGCCCTGCGATGAGGTGACGACTTGTCCAGGGTGTACCCCACCTTCCGCCTGAATGCAGCTGGGATAGGCTCCAGCACCCCCCCGCCACCCCGAAAGGGATAAGCGGTAGAAAATGGATGGATGGATTCCAAAATCAAAAAACTAAAGCCACTAACAAAAAAAAAAAAAAAACGCCAGTCGACATTAGAAAATTCTAATTGAATTGGTTTTAATCAGCCACCTTAAGTCATCCAGCAGCTATAAAAGTGTAAAATGTTATTGCTGAATACAATATGTCTATGAACATTTTTGACAGTCCAGAGTACATTTATATCGTGTGTGAAACTGTGCCAGTTTGCACATAGATTTCAGACGTAAAACAGCACCCGCAAAACATTTGTGGACTTGATAAATCACATTGCGCGTGCTGAATAATTCTATTTGCATCATCTCCTTCCAGTATTGTGGGCGTTCTGATGATCAGCATTTACTGCATATTCATGAGGACAGACACGCTAAAGGGATTGCACTCCTTATTTTGCTCATTTAGGCCACACAGTCCTCTGCACACGTGTTTTAGTAAATCAGCTTTGCGTGCGCTACCAAGTTTGCACGTGTTTTATTTAGTACATGCAAACCTTGAGTAGATCAGGCCCTTACTAAGCAATGTGAAATTGCCTCCTGTCTTCTGTGGGTGATGTCAGCAGGCTGATGCATGCCCGCCCACATTTTGGAGCTAAAAGTGGGTGTTATAAAATGTGCTGAAACTTGTACTTTTAAAATGTTCTTGTAATCAGACAATATTTTCGGTATATTAGATGGTAAACATTTTATCTAATATACCAAAAATATTGTCTGATTACAAGAAAATGTGAAAAGTTGAGTTGAGTTGAGCTTGAGTTTATTTCGAACATTTATGCATACAACATGATACATCACAATTTCCAGTTTCTCTATTCAACATGTCCGAAAAGGAGTAGGAAGAAGCAGAGCTGATTTAATCCTACCCCTTTTCCTTTATATAGCAGTTGCCAAAACATTTGTTCACTTCCTGTTCTCAATTTATTCACAATATACTCCATAAGTAATCACAATAAAAATAAATAATACTCGGTGAAGTGGTGAGATGAGTAAGATTATTTTGAAAATGAATGGATGGATGAGATAAATTCAGAATGTTTATAATGGTTCCTCTTCTTTGTACTTTGTAAACACTTTAAGTTTGAAGAGTTTCTTGAAGTGGATCATACTAGTACATTGTTTGATTTCTTTGCTACTGAAGGTCTCAAGTGTTGTACGTGCGTACACATTTTTTAAATTACATTTTTCTCTAAGGTTATATTTCTCCTCTTTTGTTGAGAAGAATTGTTGTATATTCTTTGGTAGCAGGTTATAGTTTGCTTTGTGTATAATTTTAGCTGTTTGCAAATTCACTATGTCGTGGAATTTCAGTATTTTTGATTCAATAAATAAAGAGTTTGAATGTTCTCTATATCCAACATTATGTATTATTCTAACTGATCTTTTTTGTAACACTGTTAATGAATGAAGTGTACTTTTGTAGTTATTTCCCCATATTTCTACACAATAACTCAGATATGGTAACAGTAGAGAGCAGTAGAGAATATGAAGTGATTTAAGTGTATAAATAAGAAGACATAATTAACCCTTTTTGAGCAAAAATGTGCTGAAACTTGCTAGAAAACAAGCCTAAAATCACTACTGTGTCCATTTTGGGAGGAATTTTACCTGTAGACTTAATGTATTTGGCCCACAACTATGCAATGGGTGTCAATGTTGTCAACATTGGAGGGGCCCTTTAAGAAACGATAGAAATCAAATGTAGTACCATGGACAATTATCTTTCTATGATGACAAGCGAGGCAGCTTCCCTGACTGCACGTCGACTTAACTTGTTGGTTCTGCATCTCGGAGTCTTTTTTGTACTTCCTCCTTCAGACTACTGCCAGTATCAGTGGCTCTCTTTGTCACGCATCTGTCACATTAAAGGCCTACTGAAACCCACTACTACCGACCGCATTCTGATAGTTTATACATCAATGATGAAATCTTAACATTGCAACACATGCCAATACGGCCGGGTTAGCTTACTAAAGTGCAATTTTAAATTTTGCGCGAAATATCCTGCTGAAAACGTCTCGGCATGATGACGTCAGCGCGTGACGTCACGAATTGTGGAGGACATTTTGGGACAGCATGGTGGCCAGCTATTAAGTCGTCTGTTTTCATCGCAAAATTCCACAGTATTCTGGACATCTGTGTTGGTGAATCTTTTGCAATTTGTTCAATGAACAATGGAGACAGCAAAGAAGAAAGCTGTAGGTGGGAAGCGGTGTATTGCGGCAGGTGTTGTGCCGGATAACGCACCCCCGCCGTAGAATGCACCCCTTGACTGGTGTGCCGGATAACACAGCCGGTGTTTCATTGTTTACATTCCCGGAAGATGACAGTCAAGCTTTACCATTGGCCTGTGGAGAACTGGGACAACAGAGACTCTCACCAGTAGGACTTTGAGTTGGATACGCAGACACGGCACCGTGAGTACGCATGCAGCTGCGGCTTCCAAACATTTGATCGCTTGCCCGTACGTGCGTGCCGCTATGTGCATGTCACATACGTAACTTTGGGGAAATATATGTGCTGTATGAACTTTGGGGAGGTGAACGGTACTTTGGAAAATTGGAGTGTGTTGTGCAGGTGTTTGAGTTGTATTGGCAGGTTATATGGACGGGAGGGGGGAGGTGTTTGTTATGCGGGATTAATTTGTGGCATATTAAATATAAGCCTGGTTGTGGCTAATAGAGTATATATATGTCTTGTGTTTATTTACTGTTTTAGTCATTCCCAGCTGAATATCAGGTCCCACCCGCCTCTCACAGCATCTTCCCTATCTGAATCGCTCCCACTGCCCTCTAGTCCTTCACTCTCACTTTCCTCATCCACGAATCTTTCAACCTCGCTCAAATTAATGGGGAAATCGTCGCTTTCTCGGTCCGAATCGCTCTCGCTGCAGGTGGCCATGATTGTAAACAATGTGCAGATGTGAGGAGCTCCACAACCTGTGACGTCACGCTACTCGTCTGCTACTTCAGGCTTTTTATATCAGCGACCAAAAGTTGCGAACTTTATCGTCGATGTTCTCTACTAAATCTTTTCAGCAAAAATATGGCAATATCGTGAAATGATCAAGTATGACACATAGAATGGACCTGCTATGCCCGTTTAAATAAGAAAATCGCATTTCAGTAGGCCTTTAAGATGCTTGTGTAAAAAGCACCCATTTTATTCACTGCTTTCACCATCTGATCAGATGTTTTTGTTACACTCCTAATAGTTCACATCTGTACACTTCTGAAATGTGGATATTTGTCAACCTTTAAACCTTTAGTGTTTTGCTAAGAATGCCGCTGACTTATTCTGTTGTATGAATGACAATAGGTGGAAGTCATCCTGTCACTATACGCCACTGGCATGGATAGACGAACAAAAATACCTTATTTGTGGTATATTTAATTATTTGGAAGTGACATTCCATAACTAACCATTGTGGGATTTTTTCATAAAATGCAATTAAAACCCCAAAACTAAGAAGTAGTCATGTGCAGCCTTGGTAAAAAAAAAAAAAATTATTCAAACCAGTTATTTGTGTCTTTACATGAAGTGCCCCTCTGTTTCAAGGTTTGTTCCAAAACACACATTACCAGAACAAAACTAAATCACAAGGTCGCTTCCAAAACCCTTTGAACGTACACTAAAGCACACAGTGAACCTGAGAGCACGTGTGTCCTACGGCTGAGAACCACCAGAACTAAATGGTGACATTTATGAAATAAAGTGGCGTGTAGTAGTCGTACGGGTCAAACTTTTGCTTATTTATTTGGCTTGCGAGATCCAAAACGTGGCGGCACGACTAATACGTAAATCAACACCAGCAGGAATTCAGACTACTTATTTATTATTTTGAATTAGAGATGTCCGATAATATCGGCCTGCCGATATTATCGGCCGATAAATACGTTAAAATGTAATATCGGAAATTATCGGTATCGTTTTTTTTATTATCGGTATCTTTTTTTAAAATTTTTATTAAATCAACATAAAAAACACAAGATACACTTACAATTAGTGCACCAACCCAAAAAACCTCCCTCCCCCATTTACACTCATTCACACAAAAGGGTTGTTTCTTTCTGTTATTAATATTCTGGTTCCTACATTATATATCAATATATATCAATACAGTCTACAAGGGATACAGTCCGTAAGCACACATGATTGTGCGTGCTGCTGGTCCACTAATAGTACTAACCTTTAACAGTTAATTTGACTAATTTTCATTAAGTACTAGTTTCAATGTGACTGATTTTATATTGTTTTACTTTCTTTTTTAGTCAAGAAAATGTTTTAAATTTATTTATCTTATTTTATTTGATTAATTTTTTTTAAAAGTACCTTATCTTCACCATACCTGGTTGTCCAAATTAGGCATAATAATGTGTTAATTCCACGACTGTATATATCGGTTGATATCGGTATCGGTAATTAAAGAGTTGGACAATATCGTAATATCGGTTATCGGCAAATAGCCATTATCGGACATCCCTAATTAGAATGCATTAAAAAAAAATACATCCGTTGTCATGTTTTGCATAATAATTGTGAACGATAGGCAACATTTAAAAAAATGTGCAGTTCCCATTTGACGTAGTGCAGCATTTTCATCTGCATTTACTCTTCTTTAGTTTAACCAGTTGTTTTCCTCTACAGATGACAATGCTGATCTCTTTTTTTGGTACAAAGCGACCCCAGCTCATTGTGATTACTTACAGATGTCCAGCGTTCTCCAGTAAGCAAAATACATTCACATTCAGCTGGTAGATGCAACTTGATGCTCTTGTTTGTGTACCAAAGTTGGTTTATCTTTGCTGTAATTGCGCCTCTCCAAGGTATTGTACGACGGATCAGCTGTGGTGATATGAATGACATCCTCTTGCAGGACTTTGTCTTCACAGATGTTAAAGGGGAACATTATCACCAGACCTATGTAAGCATCAATATATACCTTGATGTTGCAGAAAAAAGACCATACATTTTTTTAACCGATTTCCGAACTCTAAATGGGTGAATTTAGGCGAATTAAACGCCTTTCTAATATTCGCTCTCGGAGCGATGACGTCACAATGTGACGTCGCATCGGGAAGCAATCCGCCATTTTCTCAAACACCGAGTCAAACCAGCTCTGTTATTTTCCGTTTTTTCGACTGTTTTCCGTACTTTGGAGACATCATGCCTCGTCGGTGTGTTGTCAGAGGGTGTAACAACACGAACAGGGACGGATTCAAGTTGCACCAGTGGCCCAAAGATGCGAAAGTGGCAAGAAATTGGACGTTTGTTCCGCACACTTTACCGACGAAAGCTATGCTACGACAGAGATGGCAAGAATGTGTGGATATCCTGCGACACTCAAAGCAGATGCATTTCCAACGATAAAGTCAAAGAAATCTGCCGCCAGACCCCCATTGAATCTGCCGGAGTGTGTGAGCAATTCAGGGACAAAGGACCTCGGTAGCACGGCAAGCAATGGCGGCAGTTTGTTCCCGCAGACGAGCGAGCTAAACCCCCTGGATGTCTTGGCTCACACCATCCCGAAGATGATCAAGAGAAGAATATCGACCCTAGCTTCCCTGGCCTGCTGACATGAGGGTATGTCTACAGAATATATTAATTGATGAAAATTGGGCTGTCTGCACTCTCAAAGTGCATGTTGTTGCCAAATGTATTTCATATGCTGTAAATGATAAATGATAAATGGGTTGTACTTGTATAGCGCTTTTCTACCTTCAAGGTACTCAAAGCGCTTTGACACTACTTCCACATTTACCCATTCACACACACATTCACACACTGATGGCGGGAGCTGCCATGCAAGGCGCTAACCAGCACCCATCAGGAGCAAGGGTGAAGTGTCTTGCTCAGGACACAACGGACATGACGAGGTTGGTACTAGGTGGGGATTGAACCAGGGACCCTCGGGTTGCGCACGGCCACTCTTCCAATGCGCCACGCCGTCCCCAAACCTAGTTCCTAGTTGTTAGTTTCCTTTAATGCCAAACAAACACATACCAATCGTTGGTTAGAAGGCGATCGCCAAATTCGTCCTCGCTTTCTCCCGTGTCGCTGGCTGTCGTGTCGTTTTCGTCGGTTTCGCTTGCCTACGGTTCAAACCGATATGGCTCAATAGCTTCAGTTTCTTCTTCAAATGCTACCTGCCTCCACACTACAACCATCCGTTTCAATACATGCGTAATCTGTTGAATCGCTTAAACCGCTGAAATCCGAGTCTGAATCCCAGCTAATGTCGCTATAGCTTGCTTTTCTTTCCGCCATGTTTGTTTGTGTTGGCTTCACTATGTGACGTCACAGGAAAATGGACGGGTGGTTAAAATCAGGCACTTTGAAGCTTTTTTTAGGGATATTAAAATTTTGAAAAAAACTTAGAAAAATATAATAAGCCACTGGAAACTGATTTTTAATGGTTTTAACAATTCTGAAATTGTGATAATGTTCCCCTTTAAGTGGTGTACGTGTGGTGGCTGTCCGTTTAGCAAAGGCATATGTTTGACTTAACTGTGCTACTTATGTTGACAGCATTGACGCAGGTAAACTGCCTGTTGTTGATGTGGCTAGCGTTCATGCTATCAGCGCCATCCTCGAGTACGTGTTTCGCTTCAAGATGGTATTTTAAAGTTGATGTGTGCCGATGATGTTTGTCGCTGCAATACCAACAAGTTACCTCAGATTTATCTAAAGTTCTGTTGAAGCAAAATTCACCGCCTCTCATTATGATCACAGACTGTGTGACAGACTGGGTTAAGCATTAATCTTGATTTATATTTAAAAACACGATATTATCTCTTTATCAATCATACGCGTTAACGTTGACAGTCCTACTCTTAATACATTTGCAAAAAATTTTTAAAAAATTTTCACATTGTTACTATGGTGTATTGTCTGTAGAATTTGGAGGACAAACATGAATTTATTCTATTTTGGAATAAGACTGACTTAAAAAAATGTGGAATAAGTGAAAAGCTGTGAATGTACTTTCCGGATGCACTGTATACAATAAGTAAAAGTATTGCAATTTCTTTACACATTTATATACGTTTAGTTTTACTGTAGCTGGTTTTGGGTCTAAAAGAAAAACATTTCAGCCCCTTAATTAAAACTATTATAATTGTGACTACCATTAATATATTATGAATAAAATACTGTAAATACTGTATTATAGATGTATGTGATGATTAGTTACCACTCCTAAATATTATTTGGCCAGAAGGCAAAAGCAGGTCAACGTGTCAAAATGCTCATTTTGAGACTAAAAGGCCCGTTAAAATGATCACATTTCACCGTGCTGGCTAATTGACCATAATTGCCGAATTAACTGGTTAATAATCTATGTTTAATTATTCTTTTTTTTTCTAATAGCATCCCGTCACTTGCCTCCATATTGTCGCACATTAAGAGTGGCTGTGTTGGGGATGTCATGTTCAATAGAGCGAGCGCGGATGGGATCCAATTAATTTCATCATCTGAACTCTCCAAGAAAAAAGGAAGAAAAAAATTCTAAGCGGGACATTTCCTCTGGATGTAATTGAATCTGATTATATCAGATTTAATTTGAGAAATGCTGCCCGCAGGCTACGCGTTTGTCTTGGAAGTAAATGTCCTAAATAAGTGATGACGCTCTGATGCGCTTACCTGTGAGCGATTGCCATATAGCGTCGTTGATTAATATACATTATGTCGAAATTGTTTGAAGTGGTACAAATTAGACAAATAATCAATTTGTTTCATTTAATAGATACAATTAAAGCATAATGTTTGCATAGCTGCAATACCAGGATTTTGTAAATACAGAATTATTCTCCTGATTAAAAATATTAACTATGTGGACCATTCCACCAAATAAATGCCGTTGTGTCCTTCGGAAAAACAAGTAAAAATGCACAATAAAATTAACAGTAAAATAAATATTTTTGTAATAAAGCAGCGTTTCCTGCATGTTGATCGGTTTGTATATTTGATGACTATAACTAAAACGATTGATTTAAGCTTCCTTGGAAAAAAAAAGTTGCATTTGTTGCTTGCTACCGCTTCCTCAAATTAGACTGCATCGCAAAAAATAATAAATTACAGAAATATTGTTTTTACATTTTAGTGTAACTCTTTATCCCAGCTTTATGTCAAGTTCTGTCCCTGAAGAAAAAGGTAAAATTCACTTTATTGTCGTGTCCCTGGGTTGTCACTCAGTCATGTTACCCACAACATGTGGAAAATTCCACCAGTCACATGGGCCACCGGAAGTTGCGTCATTCCGATCCTCGGCAGGCCACAGGAAGGCCAAAACTATTTGTGACTATGTGGGTTAAAATATCAGCACAGTCCTGTTGCCTAAAGTTTTGCTCTGTTATTCATTTTTAAAACCCAATTTTTGTTGGATATAAATAATATATTTACTAATTCTATGCTAAAACTCACTCCTGTTACTTACAGTCCTGTTATGCTAAGTTATTGCTCTGTTATTCATTTTTTAAATCCTAATTTTTGTTGGATACAATTAGTGTATTTGCTATATCTACGGTATGCTTAAAAACTCACTCCTGTTACTTACAGTCATATTACCTAAGTTATTGTTCTGTTATTTATTTGTAAATACATGTTTTGTTGGATACAATTAGTGTATTTGCCTATTCTATGCTAAAAACTCACTCTTGTTACTTACAGACCTGTTATTCTAAGTTATTGCTCTGTTATTCATTTTTTAAATCCTAATTTTTGTTGGATACAATTAGTGTATTTGCCTATTCTATGCTAAAAACTCACTCCTCTTACTTAGTCGTATTACTTAAAATATTGTTTGGTTATTTATTTGTAAATAAATGTTTTGTTTGATACAGTTTGTGTATTTGCTAATTCTATGCTAAAACTCACTCATGTTACTTACAGTCCTGTTATGCTAAGTTATTGCTCTTTTATTCATTTTTCAAATCCCAATTTGTGTTGGATACAATTAATGTATTTGCTAATTCTATGCTACAAACTCATTCCTGTTACTTACAGTCGTATTACCTAAATTATTGTTCTGTTATTTATTTGTAAATAAATGTTTCGTTGGATACAGTTTGTGTATTTGCTAATTATATGCTAAAAACTCATTCCTGTTACTTACAGTCCTGTTATGCTAAGTTATTGCTCTGTTATTCATTTTTTAAATCCTAATTTTTGTTGGATACAATTAGTGTATTTGCCTAGTCTATGCTAAAAACTCACTCCTCTTACTTACAGTCGTATTACTTAAAATATTGTTCGGTTATTTATTTGTAAATAAATGTTTTGTTGGATACAGTTCGTGTATTTGCTATTTCTATGCTAAAACTCACTCATGTTACTTACAGTCCTGTTATGCTAAGTTATTGCTCTGTTATTCATTTTTTAAATCCCAATTTTTGTTGAATACAATTAGTGTATTTGCTAATTCTATGCAAAAAAACCCTCACTCCTGTTACTAACAGTCCTGTTATGCTAAGTTATTGTTCTGTTATTCATTTTTTAAATCCTAATTTTTGTTAGATACAATTAGTGTATTTGCTAATTCTATGCTAAAAACTAATTCCTGTTACTTACAGTCGTATTACTTAAAATATTGTTCGGTTATTTATTTGTAAATAAATGTTTTGTTGGATACAGTTTGTGTATTTGCTAATTCTATGCTAAAACTCACTCCTGTTACTTACAGTCCTGTTAAGCTAAGTAATTGCTGTGTTATTCATTTTTTAAATCCCAATTTTTGTTGAATACAATTAGTGCATTTGCTAATTCTATGCTAAAAACCCACTCCTGTTACTTACAGTCATATTACCTAAATTATTGTTCTGATATTTATTTTTTAATGAATCTTTTGTTGGGTACAATTAGTGTAATTGCTAATTCTATGCTAAAACGTCACTCTTGTTACCTCAAGCTCTGTTACCTAAATTATTGTTTGGTTATTTGTTAATAAATGCAAAAAAATACTCACTCTTGTTACCGTACTTACAATGTTCCCTGTGTTTACATTAGGCACCTGTGGTTCAAGATCATGTAAAAAAGACTGTCTCACTTCTTTTAAGAGGTTCCAAGACATTCCCCCAATTACATTTGCCTGTTTTTCTTACTTACTCTGACATCCTAATAGCTCTTCTCATGGTAGGCTGGCCTACAAAGATCTCTGTGCTGTACTGTGAACCTTCGGCTCACATCACCCATCGCTTGTCCAGACTCTCAAAATTGTAACCTTATGATCCTCCAGGCCAAACTCCATAGGACACCAGAGACCCAACCCGCCCGACCAGTTCAGTGGATTAGCGCTACTCCGATCCGATCATTTTCGAAGCCATCACAAAGGCTCTTTAGACCAACTCAATGTAAATTCGATGTGGCACCTCAGGCCCAAGACCTGCCCGAGTTTACCCGTAGCCTGGAGCCGCGTGGCCCGACTGACCGGCCTCGATGCCCTCCAACCACAAAAAGTACAACAACAGTAGGACAGCGATACTGACCGACCCAGAAAGACCAGCGTGAGGGTCACGTGACCATTGCATGCCAATGGAGAGTCAAGAACATGCGGAGGACATCGTAGCACAAAGTGGTTTGTCTTTGGCTGATGTGGGGATGCTCAACAGGAGCAGAATACTTTTTAGCACAACTTTCTGGAAAACAGTGATTCCAAATTACTGTGCTGTGAGTGATCATCAGGTTTGTCAATTTAATTTAATTGGGCAGAAAATGTGCATTTATTTACTACAAATAATACAACCTTTAAGACATCATTACCCAATTTACATTAGTGACCATGACAGATGTGCACGTCATTTTTAAAAACAAAAAGGCTTAAAAACTTATTTTGAAATATATCTGTCTTTTTAGTTATTAAAATCAACATTTCAGCTTTTTCTTGTTTGATGCCTTATTCCTGTATTTTTCCATTTTTGCAGGGTTTTTTTGTGGTACGTTTATCACAGACACATAAAAAAAACAAGCCATGGTCTGCAAATGTTCCATGGGCCACACTTTGGACACCCTGGTTTACAGTTCAAGTGTTTCCACACAACCAGGCTTTGTCTTTTTAGCACTATAGCCAGTGAAAGTCTTGGCTGTAAGTGTTCTGCACACTGTCTGGGCTTGTGGAGGTGTCCTGCATGTCTGAACACTCCACCTTTTGGTGTTTGACAACTGAGTAAATGCTTTACTTAAGAAAAACGGATTCAACTTTTAATGCGTATCAGTACGCTTCTGTACCGAACCAATGAATCCGTACCGAAAAATCTGAACACAAACACGCTAGTCGCGGTGTGAGCTTGGCGTTTTTGGTGTGACCCCGGGATGCAGAGATAAGAGGCAGTGTGCAGGTAGAATAATAATTTCAATCGTGAAAAAATAAGGTAGCACCAGCGTGGAAGAAGCAAAGGTCCACGGGTGGGTCAAAAAACTAAACAAAAAGGAACTAAGTCATAGGCAGAAAAAAACAACTTACAAGCATGCAGGTGAAACTTAAAAAAAAGTATGATATTGTGCAAAAGTTCATTCAAGTCAACAATTCAGCTTCAAATGTGAACATACAAAGTATTTACATGCAAAGTAAGACATGCCAAGCCTTTGTTAGAATTTTGATGATCATGACTTAGTTTTTGAAAACACCAAATTTTCCGGCATTTCCAATGTTAAGGTTTTCCTAAGCTGTAAGCTATAATCATCAAAATTATACCAAAAGAAGGTTTGCAATATATTTAGTTGCATGTTATGACTGAGCCTCTGTCGTATATTAGTTTCACCTTGTATACATAATTGCACACGATATTAACATTTTTTGGAGTTTCACCTGTGGAGCAGTGTGGTGAACAAGGGGACGAGGCGCTGAGCTAACAATTGAGCAGACAATGAACCATTGCGGTGTTCTTCTTCTTTTGTTTAACGGTAGTTGGAAGCTGATTTAGTGCATTACTGCCATTCGCCGGATGTGGACGGTGACTTACAGGCTAAAGTTTGACAATATACATTGTTTCAACACTCCTAATCATATATACAGTATACCTGCATACATACATATATATATATATATATATATATATATATATATATATATATATATATATATATATATATATATATATATATATATATACACACACACACACACACACACACATATATATATATATATATATATATATATATATATATATATATATATATATATATATATATATATATATACACATAGATATACATACAAACATATATATATATATATATATACATACATATATACTTCTAAATATATATATATGCATGCATACATACATATACTGTATATACTTCTATATATATATACATATATATATATATATACACAGTATATGCATGCATACATACATACATATACTGTATATGTATATATATATATATATATATATATATATATATATATATATATATATATATATATATATATATATATATATATATTACATACATTTATATATACACACTCAATAATACTAATAATAACCAACAATAAAGATACTATATTCTATTAATGATCTTGATTTTCTTGAAGAACTGAAACTGGTGTCTTATAACAACTGTATGATCTGATGTTTTACTTAGAATATCCTACATTTGTCAAATTTCACAGTCTTGTGTTTTCCTTTTAAGAACCAAAAATGATTCCCCGGCGCGACCACCGCTGCTGCTCACTGCTCCCCTCACCTCCCAGGTGGTGATCAAGGGTGATGGGTCAAATGCAGAGAATAATTCCGTCACACCTAGTGTGTGTGTGACAATCATGGGTACTTTAACTTTTAACTTTAACATTTTATTTTACCCACCATGTTCTTACCTCAAACAAGTGATTATTGTTTCCTCCTTTCTGCATCTGACACCCAGACGTCCCGAGCCAACTTAAGGATTGATCGTGAAATATGTCCTTCCCTTACTTCCATGACTCCACCGGTCTTGCCACATCTTCACAATTTATTTTCTAATTAATGACTTGACTTCTGATCTAGTAATTTGACAACCACCGCTGTCTGACCAACAACGCTGGCCAAAGGAGCCACTTGATTTGCAACAAGGGACAGGTGTGTTACCTGATAGCCAATCAGGAAACAGGTGAGGGGAAACAACTCCCAAGCAGAGGTTAATTGACTGAGAGTGGAGACAAACAGCAAGTGGAATGACAAATAGGAGTGCTGGAAATAAGGAACCAAAACTAAGGAATAAAAAAACACTAAATAAACAATAATTGAATTGAATTGAATTGAACTACATTTATATAGCGCTTTTTCTCAAGTGGCTCAAAGCGCTTTACATTGTGAAACCCAATATCTAAGTTACATTTAAACCAGTGTGGGTGGCACTGGGAGCAGGTGGGTAAAGTGTCTTGCCCAAGGACACAACGGCAGTGACTAGGATGGCAGAAGTGGGGATCGAACCTGCAACCCTCAAGTTGCTGGCACGGCCGCTCTACCAACCTCTCATGAGCCGCCATGACACCTGGTACCGAGAGAGTCTGAATACTAGCTATATATAGCAACAACGCCGCTAAGTTAGCAACACTGATCCCTCTTGCTTTGTTCTCTTATTCTCTGGCAAACCGGCTGTGTAGAGATGTGTTAAGAACCGGACAGCTCGTTGACGGTCATATTCTCATTTCAGGCTCTCGAATGTGTCTTGCATTGACTCTCTTGTGTCAAACTGTGGCTGGTGGGCGAATTGATTGATTGATTGATTGATTGAGACTTTTATTAGTAGGTTGCACAGTGAAGTACATATTCCGTACAATTGACCACTAAATGGTAACACCCGAATACGTTTTTCAACTTGTTTAAGTCGGGGTCCACTTAAATTGATTCATGATACAGATATATACTATCATATATACTATCATCATAATACAGTCATCACACAAGATAATCATCAGGGTGTATACATTGAATTATTTACCCATCCATCCATCCATTTTCTACCGCTTATTCCCTTCGGGGTCGCGGGGGGCGCTGGAGCCTATCTCAGCTACAATCGGGCGGAAGGTGGGGTACACCCTGGACAAGTCGCCACCTCATCGCAGGGCCAACACAGATAGACAGACATTATTTACAATTCAGGGTGTGGAAGGGAAGGGGTTAGGTTTGGTTGTTATCATCAGTCATCAATAATTGAGAACAGAGAAATGGATAATGAAACAGTGTAGGTCTGACTTGGTAGGATATGAACAGCAAGTAGTGGACATAGAGAGAGAGAGAGAGATCAGAAGGCATAAGAAAAGTATCTACATTTGATTGTTTACATTTGATTATTAACAATCTGGGGAGGGTGTTAGTTTAGGGTTGAAGTTGCCTGGAGGTGTACTTTTATTGCAGTTTTGAAGGAGGATAGAGATGCCCTTTCTTTTATACCTGTTGGGAGCGCATTCCACATTGATGTGGCATAGAAAGAGAATGAGTTAAGACCTTTGTTAGATCGGAATCTGGGTTTAACGTGGTTAGTAGAGCTCCCCCTGGTGTTGTGGTTATGGCGGTCATTAAGGAAGTAGTTTGACATGTACTTCGGTATCAGGGAGGTGTAGCGGATTTTATAGACTAGGCTCAGTGCAAGTTGTTTTACTCTGTCCTCCACCCTGAGCCAGCCCACTTTGTAGAAGTGGGTAGGAAGTGAGGTGTGATCTGGGGTGGAGGTCTAGAAGTAATCTGACTAGCTTGTTCTGGGATGTTTGAATGCCTTATCGCAAAACACACTTCAAGAACGAGGTAAAAGCGATCAGCTATATGACGTCAGATAATGGAATCTATAGGTTGACAGGAAACGGGTGAATTTGTAATGGGCGCCCATGGTCTAAGACAGTGTTTTTCAACCTTTTTTGAGCCATGGCACATTCTTTGCGTTGAAAAAATCCGGAGGCACACCACCAGCAGAAATCATTAAAAAACTAAACTCAGTTGACAGTAAAAAGTCGTTGTCGCAATTTTTAGATATGACTTTAAACCATAACCAAGCATGCATCACTATAGCTCTTGTCTCAAAGTAGGTGTACTGTCACCACCTGTCACATCACGCCCTTACTTTTTTTGTATTTTTTGCTGTTTTCCTGTGTGTAGTGTTTTACTTCTTGTCTTGCGCTCCTATTTTTCTGGTATTTTCATGTCTTCCTTTGAGCGATATATCCCGTAACTACTTTGTTTTAACAATCAAGAATATTTCAGTTGTTTTTATCCTTCTTTGTGGGGACATTGTTGATTGTCATGTCATGTTTGGATGTACATTGTGGACGCCATCTTTGCTCCACAGTAAGTATTTGCGGTCGTCCAGCATTCTGTTTTTGTTGACTTTGTAGCCAGTTCAGTTCTAGTTTCGTTCTGCATAGCCTTCCCTAAGCTTCAATGACTTTTCTTAGGGGCACTCACCTTTTGTTTATTTTTGCTTTAAGCATTAGACACCTTTTTACCTGCACGCTGCCTCCCGCTGTTTCCGACATCTACAAAGCAATTAGCTACCGGCTGCCACCTACTGATATGGAAGAGTATTACACGGTTACTCTGGCGAGTTCTAGACAGCACCGACACTCAACAACAACACATCATTTGCAGACTATAATTACTGGTTTGCAAAAAATATTTTTAACCCAAATAGGTGAAATTAGATAATCTCCCACGGCACACCAGACTGTATCTCACGGCACACTAGTGTGCCGCGGCACAGTGGTTGAAAAAGACTGGTCTAAGACATCAGGCAAAACTTGCATGTTGGCAAGTCTTATATCTAATTGGATTAGGGTTACTGAGCCCATACACATTGAAGCATGACAAATACTGTGCTTCTTCTTATTCTTTTTTTTAAATAGATTTGCTTCATCTATCTCATTTTATTTACTCCTGGTGGGTGGATGTGATGGATGGATGTAGACTGAGTGACCTATATGAAGGAAATGTCATTACAGGGCATATATGTCTTGGAAGACAACTAGTATATCTCTGAGTCCAGTGCCTGCAGGCATAAATACTGCATACTACACGGTACACACTTCACATTGGAATCAATCAGCATGAGGGTTGAATGTATTCATGAGTTAACGCATTAACTTATCTTCAAAATATAACAGAGACATCGTGGGTAGCACTTTTAAACATCCGCCGTAATAAAGGCTATTGTTAAGTCTAGTAGTTTGACACCCACCATAGGAAAAGAAAGCAAAATCGTGCTTGAAGTCATACTTGACACAGCCTGGCCGCCACTGCAACCTTGCCTTTGAACACGCTCACCTTTCACGGATGGAGGTTTTCTCCAAAAGTGCACTTCTCTCCTCGTCCTCTTTGTCATTTTGAGACAGCGTGTGATGTTCGCCTGTGTTTTCAATTAGGTTGCTCACTGTTTACAGGTATTGTGCAGGGGGTTGTTGGGCCAGCATGGGCCGGCCTCCAAGCCATTGTGCCCGCTCACAAAAGATAATGAGCTATATGCAGACAGCGAAGCCGGGGACACTTATACACACACGGACGCCAAATCACACAGGGTATGATTTTCCTATGACAGGGTGTCACGACATCCATTGCTCTGTTTTGTCTGCCATCCATCTATGCGCCTGCCTTTCCGTGTTATTAACCCTTTTCTGTCATTCCCCATCCCCAATCTCCCCCATGTCCTGCAGCTACATTGGGCAAGTTATTGAACATTGGTGATCAGTTTCAGTCCGTGTAAGATTTTATCAAAACTGACTGACTTTAATCCTCAGTGCATATTAAAAATAATATTCAATCAGTTCGATGTCGCGATCGCGCCAATTCACATGTTTCAAACTAGTCTCCTTGTTTGTCCAATGCATGCAACTTCCCTGCAAATTACAATGTTTTTGTTTTAATTACGTATTACTTCTCCTAAAACCTGCACTGCAACAACATAATTCCCCCATTGCGTGATGAATAAAAGTCTATCCCATCCTATTTTGGCCAAGCTAATTTGTCTCCGAGCGGCGCACAAATGCAGACGTCAACTATATAATTTGTTTCTTGTGTAATTTCTTGTGTAGACGAAGCAGGGACAATAACATGTATGTTGATTACATACACTATATTGCCAAAAGTATTTGGCCACCTGCCTTTACTCACATATGAACTTGAAGTGCCATCCCATGGAATTTTCCAAAATGTTTTGGTATCCTGGAGCATTCAAAGTTCCTTTCACTAGAACCAAGGGACCAAGTCCAACTCCTGAAAAGCAACCCCACACCATAATTCCTCCTCCACCAAATTTCACACTTGGCACAATGCAGTCTGAAATGTAGCGTTCTCTTGGCAACCTCCAAACCCGGATGGGTCCATCAGATTGCCAGATGGAAAAGCGTGATTCATCACTCCAGAGAAGGCGTCTCCACTGCTCCAGAGTCCAGTGGGGACGTGCTTTACACCACTGCATCCCACGCTTTGAATTGGACTTGGTGATGTATGGCTTAGATGCAGCTGCTCGGCCATGGAAACCCATTCAATGAAGCTCTCTGTGTACTGTACGTGGGCTAATTGGAAGGTCACGTGAAGTTTGGAGCTCTGTAGCAACTGACTGTGCAGAAAGTCTTTGCACTATGCGCTTCAGCATCCGCTGACCCCTCTCTGTCAGTTTACGTGGCCTACCACTTTGTGGCTGACTTGCTGTTGTTCCCAAAACTCTTCACTTTCTTATAATATAGTTGATTTTGGAATATTCAGGAGCGAGGAAACTTCACGACTGGATTTGTTGCACAGGTAGCATCCTATGACAGTTCCACGCTGGAAATCACTGAGAGCGGCCCAGTCTTTCACAAATGTTTGTAGAAACAGTCTCCATGCCTAAGTGCTTGACCTTATACACCGGGCCAAGTGATTAGGGCACCTGATTCTCATCATTTGGATGGGTGGCCAAATACTTTTGACAATATAGTGTATTTACATACTTTTAATACACTTACACTTTACAACACTTTATTAACTGCACAATTGGCATCCTCCCATGTAGTTTAAACCTACTTCCTGCTCCCATGTGTACAGCACTTTCTAGGTAATGTACGATATAAACATTTAGTAACACACCAGCAGGGGTGCTAAAAAAAATCAAAATCTGGATTTTGATTTATTCTGATTCTAGTTTTCGGGAATAACCTTATTATCATTATCAGTGATACTGTTTCTTTTATTAATGTCATGACGGGGACTATGAAGTGGTTTGTTTTCCCGAGATGCATAAGAATTGGACCGGACATGGCGTGAAGTTAAATACATGATTTAATAATAGACTATAAAAAGTATAAACAAAAGGCGCGCACAAGGCGGGGAACAAACTTGGCTAATAAAACAAAACCAGCACAAAAGCAGAACTATGAAAAAAAAGGAACAAACAAAAGGTGCTCACAGCGGAGGTACAAAACAGTGGCTTGAATAAACAAAAAACTTACGTGGCAAGAAAAGAGCAGCATGAACTATGACCTGGACAGAGTAAGCAGCGTGTCAAGAGTGCAGAGCATGAATGTGATGTCGCCAGGCCGACCAACAGAAAATGACAGGCTTAAATAGTCATGTGGTGATTGAGGACAGGTGAACTGATTGGTAGTCATGGAAACAAAATAGGGAGTGAAAAAACAGGAACTGACAGAGTGCAAAAACCAAACAGAACATAGCCAAACTAAACATGATCACCAAGACATGACAATTAATTTGTGGTTTTACTTTTGCAAAGTATTATAATTGCAATACAATACAAAACAATAGATTTGTAAATGTCGATCCTAAGAATTGTAAAGCTGGGATTGGGAGGGAGTTGCTCTAGTTCCTTTTATTAGCTTAACATTCTTGGATTTTTGTAAATAAAGTATTAGTAATATATTTTTTTAAATACGTTTTTTAGGCCAACACTGTATGTATAAGTCGTACGTCAGCAGCCAAGACGAGCTATTATAATCTGCAACCTGTTATGAAAAAGTTTTATGAAATGTATATACCGAATAATATATTAAGAGAATAGTTTTGTATAAGGAATCGATTCTAAATCGAATGTTCACCCCAAAAATCAAAATCAAATCAGATCGAATCGCTCAAAGATTCCCACCCACACTAGTGTCTTCACTTCCTAGTTAACTTCATAGTTTACATGTATTTATGGACGTAATTTGACATGTCCCCTGCACTTTTCCAAAAGGCAGTGTTTGTCCCCTGCACGTTTTAATGTCAAAAAATAATGTAACGCTATTGAATGGAGGCAAGTCAAACGCTTGTGGCAGGCGGAGAACAACCGTTCAGATTAAAACCTTCATACCGCCCACAAGCTCATTGATTGGCTTTATAGGGCTGCCTGTCACTACTTGATTGGTAACGGAAAACACGATCGGTCCACGCATGCGCGAAGACTTCGTAACTTCCGTCAAACTGTTTTACGGCAGTTTTGATCCCGTCATTCCAGGTGCTATGACATACAAAACAAAACGAATGTTACTTAAGAACACAGTATTTATTTTGAAACCATACAGAAACCTGAACTCAGCAGCCTTAAATGGCAAAGAAATAGATATTTTACGTATGCCATTTTTTACATTAAATACAAGACTAATCATTTAAAAGTCTAGTTTTTGTTACACTACAGATATAGATTCAAGTTACAGTAAGTGCGTTGTTTCAAAAAAAAAAAATCAACATTTAAAAAGTAAAAGAAATTGAAAATGTGGCGATAATATTTTCTAAATTTTAAAGATTTACCCCCTTTTTCATGTTTGTATTCTTGTTCCCTTTTACTCCAAGGAAATGATGATGACATACATGTGTACCCTATAAATTGACATTCAAGGTTAAATATTTATTTCTTCCTAAATTTGTAACACAAAGAAATAGAGCAAAATCAAATGTCCTTTATTCGGGAGGATGTGTACTGGCTAATGCACCAAACACTTGGGCAGTTAATCACGAAGCACACAACTCTTTGTCTAAACTCGACACAGGAGGTGGAGGACACGTTCGGTAATTGAAAAGTCATTTGTTTATTTTCAGGGCAGCTCAAGAGATCAGAGTGAAGTGTCCTTAGCGCTCGATAGTACGCTTCTTGTGCAGGTTGGTACACTAAATGAACGTTTTCCTGTCAGTGCAGGACTGTTTGGTAATCTTGCAGATAGCGGTCATCTGTTTTAGGAGCGACAAACACACAATCATGCACAGCCTCACAACAACAAGAATGAACTAACAACATACAAAGGGACGGCAGGGAAATAGTCCAATGTCTTTCTGCTGTGTCTAAACCGGATGGTTTAGAATGGCATGATTGCAAGACTGCAATCAGGTGGTTATACTCTCAGAAACAGGTGTGGTAAATCAGGTTAATCACAATGATGTTTAATGCGTAAAAGTCATTCCAGGCAACCTTTCAACCAAACAGACAAATACTAAGTAATGTTGTGAATTTACGCTACACAAAAAACAACCTTTGTAGGTACAGTAGTATCTCAGTTTTTGTTAATAATCTCAGGGTATTCAATCGATCGCAACTGGACTGTTTGGTTTGTCTTAGAAGATGTGTCGCCTCTCATCCGAGTAGGCTTCATCAGTTCGCGCTTAGATTGATCAGATCTAGTCTTAAACTTAGATTGGTCAGATCTACTCAAAATGTTGATAGGTCAGATCTCGTCTTAAACTTAGATTGGTCAGATCTACTCAAAATGTTGATAGGTCAGATCTAGTCTTAAACTTAGATTGGTCAGATCTACTCAAAATGTTGATAGGTCAGATCTAGTCTTAAACTTAGATTGGTCAGAGCTACTCTTAAAACCTTGATAGGTCAGATCTAGTCTTAATCTTAGATTGGTCAGATCTACTCTTAAAACTTTGATAGGTCAGATCTAGTCTTAGACTGGTCAGATTTTGACTAGTGGCTGGTGCCAAAACTCCAAATATTTACACTCCAATACCAGAAGGGTTGCGCCCTATCGTAGTGAGAAAAACTACTGTTTTAATTTAATGTCAACGAGCAATCCTAAGTGTCAATGCCAACGACAGTTGTTGAAGTGGAATTTCCCCTCGTTAGCATTGAGGTATGAGGTCCTTTTCCGCCGCAGGAACTTTTTCAGGAACTTTCCCAGGAGCTTTCCCACTTACTCGGGTAAGTAAAGTTCCCCACCAAAAACTACCCGGGTAGAATAAGGCCCCGTTTACACTAAGCTGGATAAGGTTATCCAGGGTAAATCACACCTAATATTATCCGTGTCCACTAAATAATAAATGCGTTAAAATGTAATATCGGAAATTATCGGTATCGTTTTTTTTTATTATCGGTATCTGGTTTTTTGTTGTTGTTTTTTTTTAATTTATTTTTTATTAAATCAACATAAAAAACACAAGATACACTTACAGTTAGTGCACCAACCCAAAAAACCTTCCTCCCCTCATTCACACAAAAGGGTTGTTTCTTTCTGTTATTAATATTCTGGTTCCTACATTAT
Source organism: Nerophis lumbriciformis (assembly GCF_033978685.3). Taxonomy (NCBI): domain Eukaryota; kingdom Metazoa; phylum Chordata; class Actinopteri; order Syngnathiformes; family Syngnathidae; genus Nerophis; species Nerophis lumbriciformis. The sequence continues at coordinate 14,555,568 of NC_084551.2, forward strand.
ATATCAATATATATCAATACAGTCTGCAAGGGATACAGTCCGTAAGCACACATGATTGTGTGTGCTGCTGGTCCACTAATAGTACTAACCTTTAACAGTTAATTTTACTAGTTTCTATGTAACTGTTTTTATATTGTTTTACTTTCTTTTTATTCAACAAAATGTTTTAAATTTATTTATCTTGTCTTATTCTATTTTATTTTTTTAAAAGTACCTTATCTTCACCATACCTGGTTGTCCAAATTAGGCATAATAATGTGTTAATTCCACGACTGTATATATCGGTTGATATCGGTATCGGTAATTAAAGAGTTGGACAATATCGGATATCAGCAAAAAGCCATTATCGGACATCCCTCGTGTCCACTCACAAAAACCCCCGCCACCTCTGTCCGCCGGCGCAACGCGACCTAGTACGCATGCGCACGTCATAGTCACCTCCAGTGTTGCTTTGTGTGCAAGTTCTGAAATGTAACTTATCTGAACAATATCCAGTGTTGTGCTATTTCAATTAACAAGAATCCAGTGAATCCATGTTTTTAAAGATAATAATATAGTCTAACATGTAGAAACAATAAACAATTGTTTAGCTAGACTTTCCATAGCAGTGTGGTGCATTCAGTGATACTCTGGAAACATGGACTCTTGTTGACTTTTGATTGGATTAATACTGTAATTTGGGCCCTATTGTAGTTTATTTTTCAGCTGTACACAGCGTGTGTTTAATCGTACTAAAACTGAGACATATTTTTATTGAAAATGTTGGCATAAATTAAACAAGAAAAACAGTAGTGTATGAAAACAGAGGCACGGCTGTATTAATGTCCCAATCAGGTGGACAAACTGAGGTGAACACTTAAGGAGATAACATAGCAGGTTGATTTATGGGCTACAACTGGGACCACCCCACTCATCATGTCCACATCAAAAGCTGAATGTTTATTCATAGCAAAAGGGTGCAGTGAAGGCAACATCACACACTTTGATGTTCCCATTTATTATGAGCTCAACACACACACACACACATACAACATAGTAGGACAAGCGCTATAATGACATACACAGTAAGAACAATTTAATACAATAATCTCGCAACATTAAAACGTGACAATATTTTTTGTTTAAAAACGGGCAGATTGTTGTTGTTTTTTCAAAATAGAAACATATTTGTTTGGCCGTGAGCGAGGGATCGGAATTCGCACATTAGGTGCTTTGCGTACATTACTAACCCGGAGCCATCAAACAGAGCTAGCCTCAGCATGAGTCGTTGCTAAAATTAGGGAGTATTTTCTCTGAAGTGCTGTCATGGTGCACTTGCTTGTATCAAAAAACTCATACTTGGAGAACCTTGTCGTCAGTGAATCATCTTTCTGCAGTTGGACAGTCTCTTTCGCATTTTCGTTTTTCTGTGTTAAATTCTAAATCATAAAAATATATTATTATATTTTGATCAGAAACACTTTCCTTTCTTTCACGGAGCAAGTGAACCTAACATTAAAAAATTATGCTGTGAATGAATTGGCATTAAAAGACACATAGAAAGGGTAGCAATAAATATATCCTATTTTCTTCCTACTCCTTTTCACACATGTTCAGCAGTACAAATGTAAACACTTTGTCATTTAATGTAACTTGCTAAACATGTCTAAAACAAATCAATCATAAACATCAATAACTGTGAGAGATATACAAATCCATTATTTGTGTGTTCTTTTCTGTGATATTTAGCTATGAAGGCTTTCTTGAATTCAATAGTGTTTCCTCATCTTCTTTATCAAAGTGCTGGGACTCGCAGCTTTCTTTGGCCCCACTATAGCTTAATTTTCAGCTGTACTCCAAAAAAAATGAGGCTCCAGTGTGTGATTCTTGTGTTTGTGATTCTACGCTGGTAAACAAACAAGTTTGTTACGTGCAATGTTTGGCCCTACGATAACCAAATACTAGAGGTGGGAATCGTTAAGCAACTCACGATTTGATCGGATTCAGAATATTGGGGTGATGATTCTTGATTAAACATGATTCTCGATTCAACCAGATTCTCACAATGTATGATTTGGTATAGTAATTATAACTAGAAAAATCCCGTGGAAGTTTCAATGAGCCTGCTAGCTGTACCCCGGGGGTCGCCGGAAGCCGCTGTACTTTTAAGATGGTGCCGAGTGTCTGAATCCGTGAAATTTAGGTGTAACTGTACAAAAAGAGCTACAGAGCTAGCCTAAAACATTAGCATGGGCACATTAAAATGCTAACAGTTAGCATGTGTGCTGACGATGGCATGTTAACAGTTAGCATGTCTCACATATCAAGTAAAATGGCTGTAAGGTGTATAGCTGTGGAAATAGAAATACAATAAAAAAATGTTCATTAAAAACTTAGCATGCTTAAGTTAGCTTGCTAGCATGCTACCGTTTTCATGCCAACAGTTAACAAGTGTCACATACCAAGTTATATGACACTTGGTATGATAGCAAGTGAACGTTAACATGCTAATAGTTAGCTTGTGTCACAGAGCAAGTTATATGACTCTAAGGTGTGTGGCGGCGAACTAGAGAAAAAAAGTGTACAATTAGCTCAAAAAGTTAGCACTTTAATGTTAGCATGCTAGCAGTTAACAAGTGTTACATACTAACGTATATGACTCTAAGCTAAACGGTTGCAAGTAGGGATGTCCGATAATGGCTTTTTGCCGATATCCGATATTCCGATATTGTCGAACTCTTTAATTACCGATACCGATATCAACCGATACCGATATCAACCGATATATGCAGTCGTGGAATTAACACATTATTATGCCTAAGTTGGACAACCAGGTATGGTGAAGATAAGGTACTTTTTAAAAAAATTAATAAAATAAGATAAATAAATTAAAAACATTTTCTTGAATAAAAAAGAAAGTAAAACAATATAAAAACAGTTACATAGAAACTAGTAATTAATGAAGATGAGTCAAATTAACTGTTAAAGGTTAGTACTATTAGTGGACCAGCAGCACGCACAATCATGTGTGCTTACGGACTGTATCCCTTGCAGACTGTATTGATATATATTGATATATAATGTAGGAACCAGAATAGTAATAACAGAAAGAAACAACCCTTTTGTGTGAATGAGTGTGAATGAGTGTAAATGGGGGAGGGAGGTGTTTTGGGTTGGTGCACTAATTGTAAGTGTATCTTGTGTTTTTTATGTTGATTTAATAAAAACAAAACAAAACAAAAAAAAAACAAAACCCAAAAACGATACCGATAATTAAAAAAATGATACCGATAATTTCCGATATTACATTTTAATGCATTTATAGGCTGATAATATCGGCAGGCCGAAATTATCGGACATCTCTAGTTGCAAGGATAGCTAAAAAAAAAAGCTAGCACTTTAATGTTAGCATGCTAACATGGTAACGTTAACATGCATACAGTTAGCATGTTTCAAATACCAAGTTACATGACTGTGGAATTAGAGAAAAAAGTGTACAATTTGAAGAAAAAAAAGTTAGCACCCATTCACTGCTGCTTAGCAGCATATGAATGGGTCATTACATTGCAGCGGACCCATAATAAAACATTTTCAAAATAGATTACAGGTTACTAAACTTGTTTTTGGTTGATGACGTTCACGTGCAGCGAGTGAGCATGGAGATGGCCTAAAAACGTCTTCTTAAAAAGGTAATCTTAATGAAAAAAAAAGACTTCCATTTTTAAAAAGTATGAATCTATTTAAATTTGGAATAAACAAGATTTGCAATTCAAATGTAAATTGATTTTTTTTAGAGATGTCCGATAATGGCTTTTTGCCGATATACGATATGCCGATATTGTCCAACTCTTTAATTACCGATACCGATATCAACCGATACCGATATATACCGTCGTGGGATTAACACATTATTATGCCTAATTTGGACAACCAGGTATGGTGAAGATAAGGTCCTTTTTAATAAAATTAATCAAATAAAATAAGATAAATTTTTTTTTAAACATTTCTTGAATAAAAATGAAAGTAAAACAATATAAAAACAGTGACATAGAAACTAGTAATTAATGAAAATGAGTAAAGTTAACTGTTAAAGGTTAGTACTATTAGTGGACCAGCAGCACGCACAATCATGTGTGCTTACGGACTGTATCCCTTGCCGACTGTATTGATATATATTGATATATAATGTAGGAACCAGAATATTAATAACAGAAAGAAACAACCCTTTTGTGTGAATGAGTGTGAATGAGTGTAAATGGGGGAGGGAGTTTTTTGGGGGGTTGGTGCACTAATTGTAAGTGTATCTTGTGTTTTTTTATGTTGATTTAATAAAAAAAAAAAAAAAAAAAAAGCGATACCGATAATAAAAAACCCGATTCCGATAATTTTCGATATTACATTTCCATCGGCAGGCCGATATTATCGGACATCTCTAATTTTTTTGAGTACTCTGGCGAACTTTTTACCTAAATCAGCGTTGAAAAGCGAACCATACGAACCGAGGCGCTGCTGTACTTTAAATCCTACATTTTATATGCATTAATTATGTGATATTTCAACATACTTTTATGGATTGTACATTGTTGCTTCTGTATTCTACAATAAATGCTAATAAGAATAGCTCTTGCCGTGCAGAGCTTTCAATTCAGGGTCATGGGATGTTTTTGGACTGACTTGTTTTCATGGTGGAGCAGAAGTGAGGGATCTAGGTCAGATGCAAATGTCTTCCTTGCAATAATTTCAGCATGTGTTGATCCATCTGGAGTCCGCCGCAGAATAATATGCACAAGCCTTGCTAGCATGTGCCTTGATTCAAAAGTCGGCAAAGACGTGATTCAGAGATAAAAACTAAAAATGGTCGAATATGTTGACGTGAGTAACATTTATGATCAGAGCACTGCATTAACTATACCATCAAACGTTGACGTGATACATGAAAACTAGTCAAAGTGGCCTATTTGTTAGAGCTGCAGGGAATCACGTCCGCCGCCCATGTAAGGCATGAAATATTAATTAAACACGACTTTGGGTCGTGGTCACACATGTCACGTCAGATTTCAGAGAAACAACCCCAGACCGAGCACGCGGCCTCATCTAATTACGGAAAAGTTGTTGAGGCGTTGGCGCTTCTGCTTGGTATCCGTGCGTGGTACCCGCCCAAGAAACAACAGGCTGTCGGAAACCTGCACCCATCACTGCCCGGGAGGCCGAAACCTGTGCGGTCCTTGCAAACTGCGAAATGAGGCCGTCTGTACAAATTACCCTGAACATCATTTACATGAGCGAAAGGATGAGGAAATGGCGCCGTGCAGAAATGCTTTGTGATGATAGCGCTCATCCAATCCACCGTGATGTCACATGACTGTTTGTGGTCTTATCTTCTACATGCACAAGTTCTGGGCCATGTTAAACACTAATAAGCATTTTTCGTTCTGAGACTGAGCTTGGTAAGTAAACTCTATGCCTTTAGGGAGGTCAGAGGGGAAAATATTGTCTAATTCTTCTTGTTTCTCTTGTATTGGCACGCCAGGTAGAGACTATCCCAGCTGACTTTAGTCAAGAGGACTGTACTGGTCTCAAATCAACCACTGGGAACGAGCGCAAGAAGTTGAGGTACACTGAGCTTGCAGCCGATGCGCAACAACAAGGCTGGAAAGCGAGGGTACGCCCAGTGGAAGTAGGCTGCAGAGGGTTCGTGGCCACCTCAACATCCAGGCTCCTCAGGGAAATGGGAGTGCGAGGGAAGGCCCACCGGCAGGCAGTGAAAGACCTCTCAAAAGCCGCTGAAAAGGGGAGTCAGTGGCTGTGGGTCAAGCGAAGGGACTCCACCTGGGCTTTCAAGTGAGTGATGGCATCTAGGGAGTGATCCTGGGACGCTGGGACTCACTGCTGAACCCTCTGGAGGTGTCGTGGGCCTATTAGCGAAACACTGAGGAAGGGGGGCGCCCACTTGATAACCCAGAGGATGCCTTCACTCCCTTGACCATCCCACAAAGTCGCATAGGTGTCTCAAGTATGCATTAGGGGATTGTAACATCTAGTCCTACACAACAGATCAGCTGACTTTAGTCGAGAGGACTGTACTGGTCTCAAATCAACCACTGGGAACATTATAGCAGGGGTTTCTAAACCATTTCCAGCGAGATACAGATAAATGGAAGGATGCAGGGGCCACTTTGATACGTTTCTTGGATGACTAATACTCAAACCAATACAATGTAAGCCAATCAATATATGCTGAACTATCTGAACAAAAAGTCCATACTTTAGCTTCGTGTTGTAGGTCGCCATCTCCACTTGAATTGGGAAATAATGAGTATGATATGCGGTACAATTAGGATGAGAAGGATTTTCTGTGTATGCATGTATATGATTATGTAGAGATCCATCCATCCATTTTCCTCCACTTATGCGAGGTCGGGTCGCGAGGGCAGCAGCCTAAGCAGAGAAGCCCAGACTTCCCTCTCTCGAACCACTTCGTCCAGTTCCTCCCGGGGGATCCTGAGGCGTTCCCAGGCCAGCCGGGAGACATAGTCATCCCAACGTGTCCTGGGTCTTTCCCGTGGCCTTCTACCGGTCGGACGTGCCCTAAACACCTCCCTAGGGAGGCATTCAAGTGGCATCCTGACCAGATTCCCGAACCACCTCATCTGGCTCCTCTCGATGTGGAGGAGCAGCGGCTTTACTTTGAGTTCCTCCCGGATGGCAGAGCTTCTCACCCTATCTCTAAGGGAGAGCCCCGCCACCCTGCGGAGGAAACTCATTTCGGCCGCTTGTACCTGTGATCTTGTCCTTTTGGTCATAACCCAAAGCTCATGACCATAGGTGAGGAAGGGAATGTAGATCGACCGGTACATTGAGAGCTTTGCCTTCCGGCTCAGCTCCTTCTTCACCACAACGGATTGATACAGTATTCGCATTACTGAAGACGCCGCACCGATCCGCCTGTCGATCTCACGATCCACTCTTCCCTCACTTATGAACAAGACTCTGAGGTACTTGAACTCCTCCACTTGGGGCAAGGTCTCCTCCCCAATTCGGAGATGGCACTCCACCCTTTTCCGGGCGAGAACCATGGACTCGGATTTGGAGGTGTTGATTCTCATTCCCGTCGCTTCACACTCGGCTGCAAACCGATCCAGTGAGAGCTGAAGATCCTGGCCAGAAAAATCCATCAGGACCACATCATCTGCAAAAAGCAGAGACCTAATCCTGCAGCTACCAATCCGGAACACCTCAACGACCTGACTGGACCTAGAAATTTTGTCTGAAATTCTGTAAAAATAGGATATTTTATTCTATTATTATTGTGTAGTTCTTCTATTTGATTTTTTAAAATATTTACTAAAGTTGTAATATTTGACATTCACTTAAATTATTGTTAATTTCATTTAAAAAAAAGAAGCAACGTCAAGGAACAAGATTTCGTGAAATCATCGCAATAATGTTGTCACAAGCTGACTGTGTTGCATGCAACATGACCCCAGGATGCAGAGACAGGATACGGCCTGCAGGTAAGATCTTTTTATTTAAAAAACAAAACAAAAACTAAAACCTAGTGAGTGCACGCAAAGCAAACACCTGTCTCAATAAAAAAAAAAGCCAATGTGGTGAAGGGTGATCCAAACCCTGTCCAGAGGATCAAAGGAGTCAGAGACAGAAGGAGTGGCAAGAAATGAAAGCAAAACAGGAAGTGGAAACAAGAAAACAAGTGTGCTGAAACAGAAATAACACAAAGCGAAGTTGCAGCCCACAGTTTACCGTATTTTCCGGACCATAGGGTGCACCGGATTATAAGGCACACTGCCGATGAATGGTCTATTTAAAAAAATAATTTTTTTTTCATATACAAGGCGCATTAAGGAGTCTTTTTTTTTTCTAAATTTAAATGTTTTTTTCTTGTGGTCTACATAACATGTAATGGTGGTTCTTTGGTCAAAATGTTGCATAGATTATGTTTTACAGATCATCTTCAAGCCGCTTTCTGACAGTCGATTAAGGATGCGCCGTTTTGTGGGCGGTCTTATTTACGTGGCTCACCTTCGGCGGCGTCTTCTCCCCGTCATCTTTGTTGTAGCGGTGTAGCGTGCAAGGACGTGAGTAGAAGAGGTGTCAAAAGATGGAGCTAACTGTTTTAATGAAATTCGGACTTTACTTAAATCAATAACAGAGCAGCATCTCCTCATCCGGAAACAACAACACCGGAAATGTGTCTCGTAAAAAAAACGTCCTACCGGAAATCTCTAATAACTAAAGTTCCTTGGGTGAATAATGTAACTCACTACACCGGTATGTTTTAGCGCTTTCATGGCAAGTTTACTGACAGATATAAGTAAGAACTTTACACTACTTTATATTAGAAATGGCAACAGCGGGGGATGAATGTCCCATAACAAGAAGATAGAGAAAAAGAAGAAGCTTATCAACTATGGTGTCAACACGGACTACAAAGGCGGACACGCAATTTTTGAGGATTTATGCAGATCCCAAATACAGATCAGCAGGTACCAGAAGGTAAGAAAAGTTGCTTTTGCATAATATTGCGAAACAAAACGCCACATAATATGTCTTACCTTATACACACACCATAATAATACTAATACGTTGAAGCACATCAAGCAGTGCGGCTTCATAGCTTTGATGAAAAAAATGATGAATGTAGCCATCGGAATGGAACTCGATGCAACAAAGTAAAGTTAGCGTTTCTTCTTCGCGAAAATACAAAAAAAGTAATAACGCCATAATGTAGGATCAGAGTTTGAAAAGAAATCTGTTGATTAGGATAGTCTTTGTTGTCCTTGGATATCAGTAATTGATTGTGTTTCCATTCCAATGCTTTTCTTCTGTACAACAAAGTACATTTTTTGTTTAAGTTGCACTTTGAAAAAAAAAACAACCTTGCACACACGCGTGTTGATTACTTCATCGATATTCGCTGCTCCGCTTCAACATACAAAAGACCAAACTCACAACCTTGAGGAGCGATTCTGAAAAACCCCCAGCTCATAACAGTTGTATTGATCTTGTAGTTTTTGCTTACAGATGGTCTCTTTTCTACTTTAAATTAAAAAAAATGTTTAAACATAAAATTAGCTAAACAAACTTAAAATATCAATACTACACTAGGAGATCTAATGAATCTACATTGGATTAAAAGAGTGTAATAGTGACTAAAGGGTGTTATTTATGTGCGAGACGGCTCTCATGATGTTCAAAAAAATAATTAGAAGGTATTGAATAGGTCTTTTATGTACCAGCCAAAAAAGATTTGCTTAACAGTCGGAAAATGATTCATATGGACCCGTTCGTAGCGCTTTACCTGACACATAAAACATGACAAATTTGGGAATCGATTTGCACTATCCACTTTAGCTGCCAGACGGCTGTACGGTGTTGAATGTCTTGAAATGTGTTTTGTGGCAATTCCGACTTTGACCACAGCATCAGTTGCTAT
>NC_084551.2:14570000-14585000 GCF_033978685.3 Nerophis lumbriciformis
TTGGCTTGAATCTTGGTTGGTGATGTGTTGTTTACATTTTCATATATATGTTTTATTTATGTTAAATTTGTTTTGCATTACAAAAATATTAATAATGTATTTACATAAACTACATTTGATGGAATGATGAGTGGGTTTATTATTGCGAATATGGATGTAATTATAAATTGTATGTGTCTAGTAATTATATACTAAATAGTGTCATATTACGTCAGTATGTATTGTATTGTTGATAAAGAATCAGATTGTTATAATTATTATATCTCAGTGATGCATGATTGTAAGATTTTGCTTCTTCCTGCTCTTTTTTCTATAATTTTCTTTTAACATTACTATACTTTATTCATTGAAGAAGCTATATTTGGTTAAATAATGAAAGTAATTATTGAGCAATATCCCATTAATTTGTTTTAGTGCAAAACATACATATACATTAAAGTTTGATTAAAAAAGGTATCAACATGTTTTTACATTAAAAAAGTGCGAACAAAATTGGAATAGGGGTAGGTGACTCAAAATAAAATTCTGCATGGGATCCCAATTTTGCCAGGAGCAGCCCTTCAAGTAAAATAAATATTTAAAAGAAAACTTTTTTACTTGAATATTCATCTTTCGATAATCATTCTCTTTATAAGCAACCTGCATTAACAGAAAGTTCAAGTACCAGTAGAGTGAAAAAACAAGTTGACTTTATATGCTTAGTTGTGTTTCATTGTAAATCATATCCAATTGTATTAACAGTCCGCAACGTATGTGAAAATACCGTCTTAACATTCCAAAATGCCAAAAATTCAGATGGCCATTTTAAATACTCCACTCCGAACATCATCGGCAAGTTCCATAGATTTGGAGGAACGTTTCTGCATTCTGACCATTTTATCAGATCAGTCATGCTGGAAACGCACACAAATTGGAAAGAGATGTGCTGTTTACCGTTCCAATCCTTACATAAGACAACAATATATGTTTTTCTTTTTTTATGCATTCGAAGTGGTAAATAAATAGCTAACATTTAAGCTAACAGATTGAGGGTCCTCTATAGCGCCCATAAAACCCTTTAAAACACACAGAAACGGCCAACAATACTCCATTTACATGTCGGAAGCTGAAAATGAACCAAATATGAGTGATATTGTTATTATAAGCACTGACGCAGATGGACAATTTTAGCAGCAAATTGATAGCGTGAGCTAATGCTAGCTTACGCTGTTATTGTTGACACACTGAGCCGATGGCTGCTTCTGCTTTGTCTCAAACTTAAAACTTAATTCTACATTATAATAATGCATCTCTCAGCTGGTAGGAGACACATGTGGCCATGCAGGGCCGGCCCGTGGCATAGGCCGTATAGGCAAATGCTAAGGGCGCCGTCCAACAGGGGGCGCCACGCCAGTGCCACAAATGTTGGAGAAAAAAAAAAAAAAAAGTTGGTACTATTATTTCTAAATACAAAAAATAATCCCACGTTAATTAAAATGCAAAGTAAAGCCTATATAATAGAAATATTATTTGTTACAACATTACGCCCCCCCCCCCCCCCCCCCCCCCCCCGCACGGTGCGCCCCCTCCCTTCCCGTATCATGACTCTTTTTGGACGTCACCACATCAAAAAATCAACACAAGATGTCAAAACGGCCAAAACTGTCAGGTGCCCAGGGAAGAAAAAAGAGAAAAGAAGAGGAGGAGAAACGAGAAAAAGACAGAAGTAGCAGGTAGGTAACGTTAGCCTACATGAAATTATTTGTCTGAATGTGATAGTAACATGGCTTTTTAGCATTAAGCTAATGTTACATGATTCGGCAATTGCTAATCAATAAATAGCTAGTTCTGTTTTAACGTCGGGTTAATATTGTGGAGGGGGCTAAATTGTTATGGAAAATAATGATGTAACGTTAGGTAATTACAGTACTCCCACCTTACATTCCTCAGGGACATTTGTATTAGATCTTTTAAGCAGGTGTTTTTTGTTTACATTGTTATTGCCTTCTGGTTAGCTAATGTTTGCCCTGCAGGTAATAGTCACTTTTCCACCCCTTTATATATTAGGTATAGTTGTAAGCCTAGTTGTTAAAGTGCACATCATTAATGTTAATTAAGCAATATGTATGTAAAAAATATTGTAATAAACATTTATTTATTCATATTTTTTTTAATCTTGTTAACTATTCTGATTGTTAATTTGCTTTCTTTAAGTAAAAAAAAGGTCAAAGACAAAGCTATTCGGTTTCTTGTGAGTATATACACTTCACTGCCGATGTGGGGGGGCGCCACCTAAAATCTTGCCTAGGGCGCCAGATTGGTTAGGGCAGGGCCTGTGGCCATGGACCGACAGGTTGGTGGACTTCGATATCCCCTGAGATGGCGAAAAAGACAAAAAGACGCTAGCTGCGGCAATTTTTTTTTAACCCTTCGTGAGGTTTGTTATTGGCTCTTCATCTAAACGGGATTATGTGAGCATCCCCTCGGTCGGCATTCCAGCGAAAGTGGAAATATTACAGTAACTGTTTGTTTTATGATGGTTTATCATGTTTAATTTGTACGTTTAGCACCTAGCAATGCAGCTGATGCTATAGTGTTTCAAAAAAGCTACATCCGTTTAGCACCCGGCTTCTAAAACGTATTGCTCATCCTCCTTATGTTTGGGCTCAAAAATGTAACGTTCTGGATCATGATTTTTTTCTAAAGCAATTGTTGTTGGCTCTCACAAAGTCTGCATGATTAGCATTGTTGTTGATGGGGAAGGGATCTGTTCCTAACACTACGTCAGGGATCACGTGACCGGCTTGCTCATTAACTCTCAAAATGGCTTGGGAATCTCAGAGAGAATGATACTATTTTGATCAAATCTTCTTATCCGCAAACTTTGTAAGTCTTTTGGTTTCATAAATCAGATATGCACTGTATTGCCAAAAGTATTTGGCCACCTGCCTTGACTCACATATGAACTTGAAGTGCCATCCCATTCCTAACCCACAGGGTTCAATATGATGTCGGTTCACCTAAGGGGCCAAGCCCAACACCTGAAAAACAACCCCACACCATAATTCCTCCTCCACCAAATGTTACAAACGAAATGTACTGTTCTCCTGGCAACCTCCAAACACAGACTGGTCCATCAGATTGCCAGATGGAAAAGCGTGATTCATCACTCCAGAAAACGTGTCTCCATTGCTCTAGAGTCCACTAGCGACGTGCTTTACACCACTGCATCCCACGCTTTGCATTGGACTTGGTGATGTATGGCTTAGATGCAGCTGCTCGTCCATGAAAACCCATTGCATGAAACTCTCTGCGTACTGTGCGTGGGCTAATTGGAAGGTCACGTGAAGTTTGGAGCTCTGTAGCTACTGACCCCTCTCTGTCAGTTTACGTGGCCTACCACTTGGTGGCTGACTTGCTGTTGTTCTCAAACTCTTCACTTTTCTTATAATAAAGCTGACAGTTGACTTTGGAATTGTCACAGCGTGGGCTATGGAGTTTTTTTTCCCCAAGATGCAAGTGAATTTGGATCGGACATGGCTTGAAGGTGGGTACATGATTTATTTATTACTATCAAAAAGGAACAAACGAAAAGCGCGCACAATGGCGGAGGTAAAAAAACTTGGCGAATGAAAACAAAACTTGCACAAAGGCAGAAACTGAACACGAAATAACAAAACACTTACTGTGACATGGGACCGTGAACAGGGCTTGAAACGAGAGGATAGCAGGGTTAGAAAAGATATGACACCAGGACGAACAACAGAAAATGAAAAGCTTAAATAACACAGACATGATTAACAACAGGTGCGTGACTCAAAACAGGTGCGTGACATGACAGGTGAAATCTAATGGGTTGCTATGGTGACAAACAAGAGTGCATAATGAGTCCAAACGTGGAACAGGTGAAACTAATGGGTAACCATGGAAACAAGACAATGGAGTGAAAAACCAGAAACTAAAGAGTCAATAACTAAACAAAACATGACTAAAACATGATTACACAGACATGACAGGAATATTTAGAAACGACTGGAATTGTTGCACAGGTGGCATCCTATGACAGTTCCACGCTGGAAATAACTGAGAGCGGTCCATTCCTTCACAAATGTTTGTAGAAACAGTCTCCATGCCTAAGTGCTTGATTTTATACACCTGTGGCCCGGCCAAGTGATTAGGACACTTGATTTTCGCCATTTGGATGGGTGGCCAAATACTTTTGGCAATATAGTGTATATGATAAAAGCTTCAATACAGGGGCGACTTGTTTTTCCACTCAACCGGTACTTTAAAGTATATTTTAAACCCTCCAAAGTAGTCAGTGCCTCACCGGCCACGATCGCCACATCCCTGTCACATAACCTACATGACATTGTACAAAACAAAGTGAGAACAGTTCTATATTCTTTATTTATATGTTTTAGCATCAGATGGCATTGTTCGATCAATTATATTACAATATAAATCTGTGTAAGCGGTGCATGTTTTTTTTTTTTTAGCAGGTGGTTGCAGTGATGCAAAATACCATAATAAGTCAGTGGTGAGGAATTCAGTTATGACATTATTTGTTCCACCTACCAATAACCTCATTTTACCTGAACTAAACAACTTTATACACTTTATAAAATGCCCAAAACATAATTTAAAGCAGCATCAAACATCAATATAGTGATTCTTTACAGGTCCTCTTAGTCGTAGTAGTTACCTTCATATCTCGTGAGTCTCACTTGGTCAAAGCTTGCATGATTGGAGCGTCGTGCTTCCTTCTGGCCAACCGTACAAGTCTGCACTAAAGTCATCATAGTCGATGCTGTAAACCAGCGATCGCACGTACGCCTCCTTGTCGGATGGCTCTGGGCGAAGTGTGGCTATGTTGTGCTCGTAGGCGTACTCCACTATCTGCCACACACACACGTTATTGTGCGATGAAACACAACATTAGGTAATCTGACAGACACAGAGCTGGAACGCGCTCACCTTGACTGCCAGCGTGAGAGAAACCTTGGTGATGGAGCTGAGAGGAGGATACAGTCTTCCCTCTGCCAAGTCCTTCTCCGTCACCTGCTGAGCGAGACCCTGTGCACAAATTCAAACATTATGCTGTTGTTATGCTTATACAGTCAAACCTCACTTTTCATGAGTAATCTGTCCAAAATGAAAGGTGGAATTGTACATTAATCAAAATATTTATTTTTAGAAACTAATCCGTTCCAGGCACCCCCAAACACATTTTATAGAGAATAGTTGTAGTTTTTTTTCTGGGGTCCAAAATATTTTTGGTATACTGTTCAGCAATATACTTTTATAATTTAATGGGTTAATTGAAACAAATTAAATTGTTTTATTTTGGTGTCTGATGTTTTTTTTTAAATAAATGTTGATTTTTTTTTTCATTATTATGATATAATATCTCCTATAAGAAAATACTTCTTGAAATATGCAATGTCTTCCGTCTGGTTTTGTTGTCTTGATTACACTTCAATACAACTTAGAACATGTGATTCATATCATATGTGTGTGTTGCATGTCAACAACATGAAAAAACACCGCAGGTCAGAGTATCCAGCTTCTGCCATCCTTGTCACAGCCGTTGTGTCCTTCAGCAAGACACTTCACCCACTAAGACAATTCACCCACTAAGACACATTTAACCACTATGCTCTCAGTGCCGCTTACACTGGTGTATAAACATGAATGAATGTTTGGTGGTGGTTGGAGAGGCGGTAGGGGCAAATTGGCAGTCACGATTCCGTCAGCCTACCCCAGGGCCGCTGTGGCTACACATGTAGCTTACCACCATCAAAGTGGATTGAATTAATTATGTGTTTTGAGTGTCTGGAAAAGTGTTGTATAAATCTAACCTATCACAAAAGTGAAATTAAATCATTTAAAAGGGTGGTCTGCATCACTTCTGTGTCATCAATTGTACACGCAGTCTTAGTAGATCACACACAACATACCCAGTAATTGTACACACAATTTCATATTTTGCATACGCTATTTAAAGGCCTACTGAAATGCGATTTTCTTATTTAAACGGGGATAGCAGTTCCATTCTATGTGTCATACTTGATCATTTCGCGATATTGCCATATTTTTGCTGAAAGGATTTAGTAGAGAGCATCGACGATAAAGTTCGCAACTTTTGGTCGCTGATAAAAAAGCCTTGCCTGTACCGGAAGTAGCAGACGAGTAGCGTGACGTCACAGGTTGTGGAGCTCCTCACATCTGCACATTGTTTACAATCATGGCCACCAGCAGCGAGAGCGATTCGGACCGAGAAAGCAACGATTTCCCCATTAATTTGAGCGAGGATGAAAGATTCGTGGATGAGGAAAATGAGAGCGAAGGACTAGAGGGCAGTGGGAGCGATTCAGATAGGGAAGATGCTGTGAGAGGCGGGTGGGACCTGATATTCAGCTGGGAATGACTAAAACAGTAAATAAACACAAGACATATATATACTCTATTAGCCACAACACAACCAGGCTCATATTAAATATGCCACAAATTAATCCCGCATAACAAACACCTCCGAAATCAATCAATCTATCCCCCCTCCCGTCCATATAACCCGCCAATACAATTCAAACACCTGCACAACACACTCAATCCCACAGCCCAAAGTACCGTTCACCTCCCCAAAGTTCATACAGCACATATATTTCCCCAAAGTCCCCAAAGTTACGTACGTGACATGCACATAGCGGCACGCACGTGCGGGCAAGCGATCAAATGTTTGGAAGCCGCAGCTGCATGCGTACTCACGGTACCGTGTCTGCGTATCCAACTCAAAGTCCTCCTGGTAAGAGTCTCTGTTGTCCCAGTTCTCCACAGGCCAATGGTAAAGCTTGACTGTCATCTTTCGGGAATGTAAACAATGAAACACCGGCTGTGTTTGTGTTGCTGCAGCCGCTCGCAATACACCGCTTCCCACCTACAGCTTTCTTCTTTGCTGTCTCCATTGTTCATTGAACAAATTGCAAAAGATTCACCAACACAGATGTCCAGAATACTGTGGAATTTTGCAATGAAAACAGACGACTTAATAGCTGGCCACCATGCTGTCCCAAAATGTCCTCTACAATCCGTGACGTCACGCGCAGACGTCATCATACCGAGACGTTTTCAGCAGGATATTTTGCGCAAAATTTAAAATTGCACTTTAGTAAGCTAACCCGGTCGTATTGGCATGTGTTGCAATGTTAAGATTTCATCATTGATATATAAACTATCAGACTGCGTGGTCGGTAGTAGTGGGTTTCAGTAGGCCTTTAAAACATGCTATTTGGATCTTAGTAAATCAAGCCCCAAGTGTATGAGAAGCTGCTTTTGTGGTATTGATCGTATGTGGTGGAAAACAGTCATATGCAGGAATGTCAACATTACCTCTGCAACAATAAGAAAGATATCTTCAGTGATGTGACATATGGAGCAGGCGCTGACGCCAAGGCCGATGCCAGGGAAGATGTAGGCGTTGTTTCCCTGACCGGGATAGAATGTCCTCCCATCAGGCAAGGTAACGGGGTCAAAGGGACTTCCACTTGCAAAGATGCCCCTCCCCTGCAGAGAAAAAAATGATCATGATGATTATTATTATCCTAATCGATGAGCATAAATACATTCCACGTCTTTTCCATTGTCACAATACCTCTGTGAATGTGTAACACTGCTCTGCGGTGCATTCAGCTTTACTGGTCGGGTTGCTGAGAGCGAAGATGAGGGGGTGTTCATTGAACGATGCCATGTCTCTGATGATCTGCTCTGAGAAGGCACCGGCTACAGCCGCCACACCTAAAACAGAAAAGGCATTAGTCAGCAATGTAAGAGCCATCCCACCGAATCTGTAGCATTTGTACCCCTCAGAAAAAAAAATATATAAATGCACAAAACAAATTCACTGTGAAATTCTATTAAGTTAAGTTATTTGATTGCATATATGATTAATCAAAAACGTTTTTTTTTTTGTTTTTTTTTTAACTTTATTGTTTTACTCCTTTTCCCAACTATGCTTTAGGTTTAATTTCTGAAAAAAAAACCCAAAACAAACCCAAAATAAAACACTTCCGTTGTGTCTTTGGGTTTTCACTCAGTCCTGTTTTAAAATAAATATGGAATACTCCACAAATCACATGGTCTACAGGAAGTAGCATTATTCAGTAAGTTTATTGTAGTACCGTATTATCTTGGCATTATCTTTAGTATGATTATTTTAGTATTTGCAGGCCATTAAACGGCCAAAAGTAAGTTCACAAATGTATTTTTCTGCATTCTCAGTACAGTCCTGTTACCTACATCAGTGTTTTTCGACCTTTTTTGAGCCAAGGCACATTTTTTGCGTTGAAAAAATCCGGAGGCACACCACCAGTAGAAATAATTAAAAAACAAAACTCAGTTGACAGTAAAAAGTTGTTGTCACATCTGTTGGATATGACTTTTAACCATAATCAAGCATGCATCAATATAGCTCTTGTCTCAAAGTAGGTGTACTGTCAACACCTGTCACATAACGCCCTGACTTATTTGGACTTTTTTGCTTTTTTCTTGTGTGTAGTGTTTTAGTTCTTGTTATTTAGTTATTTTGGTGGCTATTTCTCTTTTTTTGGTATTTTCCTGTATCAGTTTCATGTCTTCCTTTGAGCGATATTTCCCGCATCCACTTTGTTTTAGCAATTAAGAATATTTCAGTTGTTTTTATCCTCCTTTGTGGGTACATTGTTGATTGTCATGTCATGTTCGGATGTACATTGTCTTTGCTCCACAGTAAGTCTTTGCTGTCATCCAGCATTCTGTTTTTGTTTACTTTGCAGCCAGTTCAGTTTTACTTTCGTTCTGCATAGCCTTCCCTAAGCTTCAATGCCTTTTCTTAGGGGCACTCACCTTTTGTTTATTTTTGGTTTAAGCATTAGACACCTTTTTACCTGCACGCTGCCTCCCGCTGTTTCCGACATCTACAAAGCAATTAGCTACCGGCTGCCATTTACTGATATGGAAGATTATAACGTGGTAAGTCTGCCAATCTCCAAATAGTACAGAAACTCAACAACAACACATCATTTGCAGACTATAATTACTGGTTTGCAAAAAATATTTTTAACACAAATAGGTGAAACTAGATAACCTCCCACGGCACAGTGTTTGAAAAACACTGACCTACATGGTATTTTTGATGTTTATTTTCAAAATATTTTTTTGTTGAATAACTGTAATGTGCTTAGTGTCAACATGCTACTAGCATATATGTAATGTGGCTGTATTTCATATATTTGCTAATTATATGCTAAAAACTTACTCCCGTTCCCTTTAGTTCTGTTACACAAATGAGTCATGTTTGGCTTGGGAACCTTGTAAAATATTAAATAATAAAATTGGCCAGTGCACATGTTTGTCAGAATTAGAACTGAACAATCACACAAATTTTGATGTATTTTGAGAGTTACGACAAGCAGATACACCACCAATTCAGTGAAATGGCCAATATTCATCTTATTGTCAATTGTTTTGTGTCACAGTTGAAAGAAAGTGTATCGTGTGCATTGCTTGGCACTCAGCATCAAGAGTTGGAATTGGGGGTTAAATCACCAAATTATTCCCAAGCGTGGCGCACGCTGCTGCTCACTGCTCCCCTCAACTCCAAGGGGGCGAACAAGGGAATGGGTCAAATGCAGAGGACACATTTCACCACACCTCCTGTGTGTGTGACAATCAATGGAACTTTAACTTAACTTTAACTATTATTCTCAGTCGTCTACAGTATTTTATGAGATTGCCACCGAGTCACACCCTTTCACTAAGGATGCTTCTCTTTTGACATGTTCTTGTATCATCCGTCTAAAAGTGTGAAAGTCTCCCCAAGGAGCAACTTGACGAACCCCAGGCATCACCTGTTGTGTCTTACCGATCAGTACTGTGGGTTTCAGTTCACGCACCACTTCCTCCAAGCTTTTCATCGGCGGATGTTCATGAGCAAACCTCTCCTTCTCATGCGTCAGCTGGTCTCGACCCTTAAGAAGACATTGATGTCACAAAGGATAGTTCTCACGTTGCGTCTATGTAATATATACCTGTATATATATATATATATATATATATATATATAAACTATTAAAGACCATAATGTGCTATTGTCTAACTATGTTCAGTTAAATTACTTTTAAAATGTTTTCATTGAGGGTCACACCACAATTATGGCTGCCCTCAGAGGACAGCTTGTAACGATTAATAAAATAGGAATATACATGTATGAGGATTCAACTCATGACATTATTACATAATTGCCTATGCATCTGAGTATTATATATATATTTTACATACACTGTTAAAAAAAACAATCTTTAGATTTTGAGGTAAAAAAAAAAACCCAACTGGTATCTTAGTCGCCAGAATGTTCCTGTTAAATTTACAGTGTTTTTTTTTTTTATGGCATAGTACTCTAAATCAGGGGTCGGGAACCTTTTTGGCTGAGAGAGCCATGAAAGCCAAATATTTTAAAATGTATTTCCGTAAGAGCCATACTTGCCAACCCTCCCGGATTTTCCGGGAGACTCTCGAAATTCAGCGCCTCTCCCGAAAACCTCCCGGGACAAATTTTCTCCCGAAATTCAGGCGGAGCTGCAAGCCACGCCCCCTCCAGCTCCATGCGGACCTGAGTGACCTGTCAACAGCCTGCATTCATGTCCGCTTTCCCACAATATAAACAGCGTGCCTGCCCAAACACGTTATAACTGTAGAATGATGGAGGGCGAGTTCTTGGTTTCTTATGTGGGTTTATTGTTAGGCAGTTCCATTAACGTCCTCCCAGTGCGGTAACAACACACAACAACAGCAGTCATGTTTTATTCTACCGTAAAGCAGTTCGTCTGCCATAAACAGCAATGTTGTTGTAATATATTGAGTTGGAGGCAATAACCAGGCGAGGTTTACAGTAGACTTCAGAACAGACTCACACACTTGACGTCAGGTGCGCAACACCACGTAAATCGTTGGCCAACCAAAAAGTAACCCCAGTATGCTATAGCCAACATTCACCAGGAGATGGCAACAGACAAACATAGATCACTCTATTACATTCCTCCCCTTTTAGAAATGTAGAAGTTACTCAAAATAAATAAACAACCCAACCAAAAAATGCAGCAGCTCAATTAAAAAACTGTACTTAAGCCACATTCTTTTTTTTTTTTTTTAGTACTGAACTCTTAACCCTTATTTGTAAACAATAACATGCTTATTATACAAACAGTATTTGTACACCTTTAACAAAGATTTTTATACTGTCTTCAGAGATTCAGTTTTTTTGGTGGTACTCAAAACCTTTCTGGGTACCTGCGAAAGGGTGTTCAGCATGGTTAGAAAAATAGTGACAGAGAATAGAACAAGGATGGACAATTCAACCCTTAACTCAACAATGAGTAGATGAGTGTTATGTGTGTGTATATGTGTAAATAAATGAACACTGAAATTCATTTTTTTTATTTATATATATATATATATATAATAAAATAAATATATATATAGCTAGAATTCACTGAAAGTCAAGTATTTCGTATATATATATATATATATATATATATATATATATATATATATATATATATATATATATATATATATATATATGAAATACTTGACTTGGTGAATTCTAGCTGTAAATATACTCCTCCCCTCTTAGCCACGCCCCAACCCGACCACGCCCCCCCCACCCCCCACCTCCCGAAAGGTCTCAAGGTTGGCAAGTATGGTAAGAGCCGTATAAAAAATGTTAACACCGAAAACAACTAAATGCGTACATTTTTAAGTTAGACCAACATTTTTAAAGTATAATACGTTTCTTATTATTTTTAATAACAATGTTATTGTGAAGCTAACCAATAATAAATAAAATACTTCTTACCATTAATGCGAATTCTGGTGCTGCATGGTTTTGCTGATGGCTTTGTAGTCTGATTGATACGTGGTTATTTTTAACACTGTAATTACCAGCGGAATTATTCATTACTTATCGTGTTAAGCAATGATAGCTACGATTTATCTGAGAGCCAGATGCAGTCATCAAAAGAGCCACATCTGGCTCTCGAGCCATAGGTTCCCTACCCCTGCTCTAAATGAAAAAACGAGACCACTAATTGTTACTGTAAAATTCTAGTGACTGAGCTACCAGTTTGTCTCCTGAAAAAGCTACGATTGTTGTTGCTACAGGGTATTACTGTAAATTGAAAAACAGTACCACCGTTTTTTATCATAACATTCTGTAGATCTACCTGCCAATTCATTCCCCCCCCGTTAAATCGTTGTTGTTTTTACGGTGTACTACTGTTAATGGATGAACGGTAACACAGTTTTTCTTGGTCATACAGTGTACAAATTGGTGGATAACTAAATCATGAGTCAAGCATATATTTAAGTATTTACTTTTATTTTAACAAAAATATGTTTGTAATGTATGATAATATAATATTTATTGCCTTATTAGATCATTTCAAAGATTAAAGTATATGTAACTGCATGCAGTACATGTATTTATCCATCCATCCATTTTCTACCGCTTATTCCCTTTGGGGTCGCGGGGGGCGCTGGAGCCTATCTCAGCTACAATCGGGTGGAAGGCGGGGGGTACACCCTGGACAAGTCACCACCTCATCACAGGGCCAACACAGATAGACAGACATTTATCCATCCATCCATCCATTTTCTACCGCTTATTCCCTTTGGGGTCGCGGGGGGCGCTGGAGCCTATCTCAGCTACAATCGGGTGGAAGGCGGGGGGTACACCCTGGACAAGTCGCCACCTCATCACAGGGCCAACACAGATAGACAGACATTTATTAGTGTCAAAAGTTAAATAATGAAGACATTTGTAATACAACATAAAATACTCATTAAGTACATTTGATCTATGTAAATATTAATAAAAGGCTGTGCAAAATTATGTGGCAGGCCTTGAGTTTGACACCTGTGCATACAGGATAATAATGCTTATTTTTGACATATACTATTAATGAGAATGAGTATTTATTCGTGTTTCCTTAATTGACCATTGACTACCATAACGAGTGAATTGTAAGAAAGTGAGTTTAATTTCTTTGTAAAGAATTGTGCAGCGGTACTTGAAAATGGCCAAATGGTATGTGACACCTTGACAATGAGGCCTTTGGAATCGACCATCCAGATCTTCTTCAAACTGTCTTCCTTAGAAAGTCCTTCCTTCTCCATGGCCATTGAGATCAGCTCAGCGATCCCCATTGCTGCCTAAGACAAAGAGGACAGGAGGAAGGGGAGACTTTAACAGAAATTGCACTGAGATGCATACACAAACGATTTGTTCCATGACTTAAAAAGCAATCAATGACACGTACGGTAGCCGTCGGTAGTAAATAATGTAGTGTAGGCTCACTTTTTGGATGCCAAACCCACCTCGCCTGCACCTTGAAACACTATCGTGTGGTCACACATTTTACTATTGGTAATCCGAAGGGCGGCCAGAAGTCCTGCGACCGCGACTGCAGCAGTGCCTGAGGGAAATTAAAGAGCACCATTAGGAGAAACTGCCAAAGTGCCAAAAAGAACAGGTTAAAAAAAGAAGTGGAAAAAAAAAAAAAAAGAGTTGGACCAGTAAAAAATAGGCATCAATCTGAAATATCAACAGTCTTCTTACTGGTGTCTGACCTTAATAATTATTAAGAAGGTTTCAAACTACCAAGACCTGACTAATTTATTTGAGTTTGAACCATTACCCAAGTTAGATCAGCAGATTTAGGAAAATACGTTTTCTTTATTTTTCTTAAGCTGCTTGCAGGTGGGGGGACCATTTCACACTTTGAAAACCACTAGTTTACATCCAGCATTCCAAAATACTCTCACCAGCCTTTAACATTCCGAATAGCTACACACGCTGAAGATATAAAGAAAAACCTGCTTTTCGAAACATATTATTGCTCTGTTTTGACAGATTTGATTGATTAGGGATGTCCCGATCAACATTTTTGGCATCAGATCCGATATGATTTTGAATCCCGATCTGGTACTTAGACAATAGATAATAGAACTGAAAATGTTTTATTGCAAGTAACTAAAGAAAACACAACAACACATTTTTATGAGGCTTACTTTATTAAAAGTAGAATTTGCTAGTATGGTTGTAAATCGGATGGCATATGTGTGTGGTATTGAATGCTACATACCTTTTTTTATGTATTTTTATCGATCGTATCGACATCTGGATAGATTTTACATTGAAACTTTAGCGGTAAGCTGCTTTTGTAGTCCTGCGTGATGAGTGTGTTTAGTTAGCTTAGCCATTTCTTTTCCTTTAAAATAACTTGGAAGAAACTTACAATTATTTTCCACCATAGTGGTGAGGATTAGTATCTTAGAAGCATCTTCGCACTGTGGATAGACGTTGCGTTCAAAATTGAGCCGGTGTTCTGGCAAGACATGCACACTCCTGGAATTCATGGAACTCCTACATGTGTGTAACAATGGACATTTAATTGAGTCTCCCTTTTGAAGGAATATTTCACTTGAGTACAATTTTTAGCCATGTCAACACTGGGACAAAGCTGTGGTAAAGATCCGCTGGGCTCTGCAGCTCATCAGCCAATCGCCGATCAGTTAAAAAAGGCAAATATCAGCCCCTGATCCGATCTCATGATCTTGATCAGGACATCTCTACTTCTTATGATTGTGGTTGTAGTTTGCAGTAGTGTAAAGCTGCACGACATCATGTCTTTTTCCATATATTACATAACTTCAACTACAACCAAAACACTGAGCAAATCAGAAAAAGTATTGTTATTGTTTGAAAAGGACATTTCTGATCAAGTATTGTTTTGGATTTAATAACCTAATTAAGGGTTCAGTGACTGTCAAAGAGTGTAAAGAACATATGATATTACTATTCAGGAGACATAAAAACATACTTAAACATATAACAACACATATTGTATACAAAGATACAGTCAAAAGTTTACATACACTTGTAAAGAACATAATGTCATGGCTGTCTTGAGTTTCCTATAATTTCTA